>NW_024349801.1:3548910-3665077 GCF_902729225.1 Pteropus medius
GCCACCTAGGAGACCACCTAGGAAGACCGGGTGCTGTAGGCATAAAAAAAATAAATAAAAATAAATAAAAATAAATAAATTTAAAAAAAGATTAGATATATAAAAAAACGTTCTTGGAACTCTTAAAGGATCCCTTAAAAGATCCCAGTCTAAAAAGAAGATTTCCTGAGAGTTTGAAATCTTTTGCTGAACTTTAAATCAAAGAGGCTAAAAGTTATTGACCTTTGGTTCCAGGTCGTCAAGAAATGTTAAAGTTTGCTGGCAAAAGTGTAGATAATATTTGTTCCAGGAGTTAAGAACTGGTAGAAATAAGTACATTTTTCTAGGAGAGAGTGTGAAGTATAAAAAACAAAACCAAACCCAAACCACTAGGCGGAGGTAAGGAGACCTGGATTTGAATCTCAGCTCTGCCAGTCACCTCTGTGTCTCAGGGAAGGTCTCACAGCCTCTCAGGGCC
The DNA here is from genome assembly GCF_902729225.1 of Pteropus medius. Classification (NCBI taxonomy): domain Eukaryota; kingdom Metazoa; phylum Chordata; class Mammalia; order Chiroptera; family Pteropodidae; genus Pteropus; species Pteropus medius. The sequence continues at coordinate 3,549,368 of NW_024349801.1, forward strand.
TGTTTCCTCATCGGTAAAATAAGAGGGTTAAACTACTCTACTTTGAGATCTCAAATATGACAGTTCTGCTCACATCCGACTATAATGCATGTCAAGAGGGAACTTCAGCAATCAGACCTACATAGGGCACAACCCTCGTGTTATCGGAAGTCGCCTTGAGGCGTTCATGTTCTACTCCCTAGAAAGTAAAACGGTCCCTTCTAATTTAACCTCTTGAAAGAAAAAAGATCTTTTCTCCTCATGCGGAATTTTTCCAACTAAAGCACATTTCTGTGATCCCAGGTGTACACATCTGGCTGCAGGTGAAGTTCGCCTAGCAAGGACAACGGACAAGCACGCCAGCGGCTTTCTTGGGCTCCGGCAGAGCTATCACAAGGCTGAAATGCTGCAGAGATGTTTTTCCAAGAAATTGTCCCTGGGCAAAAACGTTGCCCCTTTCACTGGGGGAAAATGGTTTCAAATATTGGCTTTTGTTTTTATGGAAAATGGTGCAAAATTTGAGGGAAAACCACAAAACCCTTTGCTTTTATTGAAACCGCAAAAATTGATTAAATTTTTCTTAAAAAAAAAAAACCCCGTTTTTGCTGAGGGCTGAACTTTTTTCCTTGAAAGGCTCTACTTTACTTTTCTCTTTTTGAAATGTCTCCTGAGAGCTTCATGAAAGGTCTTTCTGTTAGCTTGGCTGAGCTGAGCCCAGGCGTTCCGAGGCTCCACACAGAAGTGTAATTTTTGAGTCCAAACACTGCCTTTTGGAGATGTCTTCTTGCTCCGATCTCCAGACACTGGCTTAACTCTTCCCAGGTTCCCAGGGGGGCATGGTGCCTGTGAAGCTGGTGAGCAGTCCCAGGTAGCCCCTCGTGCGCTCAATAAAATCATTGAACCTGACTTGACTTCCCAGCTCTTCTCTCTCCACATTGCCTCTGCTTCCTGCACAAACGGAAAAGTATGTGCGTAGATGCTGCCCTTGCCAGTGGGGGCCTCGAAAGCTGACTTCATGAATTAATTGGTCCCCCACCTGGTGGCTGGCGAGGGCTCTCCCTGGGCAGGAGACAAACTGTCTGTCCCAGCTGAAATCTGTCTTGCGCTCTGCCCACAATGGACACTGCCAGCTGGGCCAGGGTATTGCTACCTTCACATCGCATTTAGTTTTTCTTAATAAAAGCGGCTGGGAAATTCTCCTGTGCCACGAAGACGCATTTGGTTTCTGGCCACAGAACAGGTTTGTCTTAATGCAAATTGGAAGGTACAGGAAACAGTGCCTGGGGGGCACTTTTGGGAGCCCCCAAAACTCAGCTCAGAGGTGGGTACTCTGACCTGGTTTGCTGAAGGGCCTGCTTACGGCTGAGAGGTCTCAGCCTGTGCAGAGTTCCACCCACTCTGTCTCTATTTGCTGGCATGATCTGTCCATGGAAGGGACATTCCATTCCCAGAGCCGGACTGTCGGGTTCCAATCCCACTTGCTCACCATCTCCTCCTGGCAGGTTCGTTAGTCCTTTGGGCCTTGGCGTCTCCATCTGTCAGATGGAGGCAATGACAGCACCCACCACATAGACGTGTTGTGTGGGGTAAATAGAACAGTGCCTGGAAGTAAGTGCTACACGCTCCTGTTTAAATATTATAAAAATTATTATTCCTACTCTCTCTGCTGCGACCAAGTCTTATTTCATTTTACAAATGAAAAGACCAAAAGGTGACAAAACTCAGGACAAATTTCAAGAAACGATTATCAGTCACCTTCCATCGTCCTAACGCTTGTGTGTTTCACTTTACTACTGTTACGGAGTTCACTGTAAGCCAGGCACTGTGCAGGGCGCTCAGTGTGGGCCAGGCATGGGCTCCCTCAGTGGGCCCAGCTCTAGCGACGCTAACCCCCTTTACCGACAAGGGACCTGAGGGGCAGAAAGATGAGCCCACCTAGGTCAACAAGCAGAAGCCACAAGAATTTGAGCCCTGGCTTCAAAATCTCTGAGCTCAACCCAAATCCTATACTTCTGGTCTCTGTATGTGAGTTTTATTTTTTACTGATGTATTACAACACCCATTAGTTTCAGGTGTACATCACAGTGATTCAATATTTCTATACGTTACAAAATGATCCCCGTGATAAATCTGGTTACCATCTGTCACCATACAAAGTTATTACAATATTTTTCACTATATTCCCTGGGCTGTACATTATATCCCTGTGACTTATGGATTTTATAACTGAAAGTTTGTACCTCTTAATCCTGTATATGAGTTTTAAACCAAGAGAGTTGTATTATATTAAAAAAAATAAAAAAGCAAGAGGTTTCAGTCTGAAGCATTGTTCCTGGCTGTCTTTTTAGTAGGTGAAAACAGTGGAAAATCGCTTCCAGCGTCACAGAAGTATTGAGGGGCTGGAGCGCAGAGCCCACCCCAGCTGGGTGGGTTCCCTTCCCTGCCCTGCTAAGCGTGTGCCACACTGTGTGACAGCTTGGGGAATCAGAATGTCAGAGCCCAAATGCCAAGTCATTCTGAAGTCCAGGGAAAGGACTCCAAAGTACTTCCCTTCTCCTCCTCATTGAGATCACTTTTCACCCTGAAAAACCCTCAGAGACTAGATCTCCTCCCAAAAGCTCACCCTCCCCATTCTATTCTGGATTATTATTATTCAAAACACAGCCTGCCCATTTGCCCCTGGGTAAGAAGAGTGTATTAACAAGCAAACGCGGCTCCCCTGGTCATTGACCTGTAATTTCATTCGCTTTTACATTTATGTAAATACTGTATGATCACGGGCTCGGATGCGGCTAGGAACAAGTCCTCCTTTTGCTCTCTTATCTGATTATCTTTTATGAAAACACCTCGTTGTTCAGATTCAAGAATAACAAGTTTCCCCACATCGAGGTCCCTCAACTGTTCATTTTTCTTCATTCTTTCTGTCCTGTTTAGCATCATTTAATTACAGAAACATGTCTGTAAGCGAGTTGCACATCTGATAATCAGATTTTCTCTTGTTCCCAATTCTTTCTCCATCTGCTCCTACTCCTACTCCATTCTGCCACATCTGGAACAGTCCCCTGCCACTCCATGCCCAACTGACTGCTGAACGATTTCCAAATCACATCTCTCTTTTCCGGTCCCGGCTGCCTGACATGCTCAAGTCATAAAATACTCAGATTCTCAGCCTGGTCATCGCTAATTCTCTGTATGCAGATGATAACTGCGGAGCAGAGCCACTGTCTCATTTATTCCCATGTTGAAATATAATTTTCAAAAGGTAAAATCATGACTCTCATGCAAGTGTGAAATGAATACATGAGAGATTTTATTCAGGTCACTAATAAGTTGGTAGGATGTTAAACCTGGTTCAAAGGAGAATGTGAAGAAAACAGACGTGTCTGTTCACAACCAGGAAAACTGAGATGAATTTTCTAATAGGCACACACCTAGTTTAGACCTATAGGGCAAAAGACTTGTGTTTAGAATCATCTTTTCTACAGGATGGGGAAATTGTATCTCTACAGGACAGAATTTATTTGCCCTTCTGTGGACAAGAATCGTTTGCATCACTCTGGGTTCTACAATACACGGTTGTTAAATAACCTACTCAGAGACCAGGGTGGCTCTGAAGGGTTTGCTGGACAATTCTCAGCATTCTAATGAAGTGTCCATTGATACTTCAACTCAATCAATCAATTTCAATGATTTCAGTAATATCTATCAATCTTTTTCACCTCACACTTTTTCTTAACATTCACTTTCTATTTAAATCTATTCTGAATATTCACATGGGAAGACTGCAATGTCCAAACTTCATTTTAGGGAGAAGCTTAGGAGAACACAGTCGGGCAAGAGGCACAGGGGAATTACTAGTTCAAGGTCAATCTTCTAAAAATGACACTTTAGTCCAGGAATTCTTGGCTCAAAGACCTTCCATGGCTCCCTATCGCTTGCGTGATAATTTCCAGATACTCCCATGTGACATTTAAGCTTTTCTACAACCTGGACATAATGTATGTTTAAATCTCCAAAACCATTTGTTAAACTAATACATGGCAATGGCAAAAAATTTCAAAAAATCACAAAACCATATAAAGGGAAGACTAAAAGCTTCCTCCATTTCTCAAATCTTTAGCATGGACACAAGAAAAAAAAGAATAACTGGTTGACAATCATTGATTCCTGACTGAGGGTCATTTTGAATTTTATTTGAAAATCATTTCAGCATTTTATCAGAAATGTCAATTTCTTCCCAGAAGGAGGCTGTGAATGACATCATATAAGAAGGCTCTGTCTAAGACTAGGTTTAGGGCAATTTTTCATTATCATCTCTCTAGAAATTTTCTTGATGTGTAAAATCACATTCATATTTTATGTCTATATCTATATAGTTTTAAACATGAATGGTATCATTTTCTACCTATACCACTTTTTGATACTGTTTTTTTTTTGTATTAACCATGTGTCCCAGATATTGCTAGATATAGAATATATTTAATATATCATAGAGCTCTTTCTGTATCAGCACAGCCATATCTACTCACTCTGATTTATGATATAGAATATCCTATTGTCTAGATGCACTATAATTTATTTAACCACTATAAATTCTTCCAGTTTACTTTCCTACTACATGACTTTTCTTATTGGAGCCAGATTAATTCAGTCTCTTTCCTTAAAAATTTACCCGTTCCTGCTAACATGTCTTTCCATTCGGTGTAGTAACATTCAAAATATAGGTACCAGCCAAGAAGAAGAGAATGACCAGCATGGGTGTGGCTGTCCCCGTGTGGACTGGTGAATATCTTTGTGCCTCTTCCTGACATATCCTCCCCACTCCATGTACCTAAGTCACCCTATGAGGCCTAGTTCAATGTGATCTTCCTTAGAAAGCCATCCTTGATGACAATTATTAAAGTATAATTTTCAAAAAGTTGAAACCATGTCAAATAGCTATCGACCAACTCACTAGTCAGGGAGATAGAAAAAAAGCAAAGCTGGTTCAAAGAGCAGTAGAGGAACAGGGGTTTATATATTCTATCAAGAAAGGTATTTTTAAAAATGTAGAAATAAGATTGCTAACACTGGCTACCAATCTAGTTTATGTCCTACAGGTCAACAAAGGATAACCTTTGGGGTCATATTTTCTAACAAACTCATTGGCATTGAATGAGTTTCTATTTTCATTTCTATCAGTTTCTTTCAAGTTAGGCTGTACTAACTAGTAGAATATCCAAATAAATAGTAAACAGAGAGCCAAACAGAAGCGCACACCCCTGGAAAATCAGGACTCTTGGGGAAGGGGGGGCTGCCAGACAGTGCCCAGTACCACACTGAAAGAACACTTTCATTCCTTTTGCCTCTTCCTAGCCTTTGGATAGTTTTTATCGACAAATTAATCTATGGCAGTGTTTCTCAAAGTGTGTTCCATGGAGTCACAGTTTCAAGATGCTGGGGAAAAAAAGAATGAAAGGATTTCTGTGGTTAAATCTATTTGGGACACGCCTGTCCTCCTGTGAAGCTTCGCTATGCATGTTTGCAAAGAAACCTGCTTATTTTCATTTAACTTGCTTTTCCCAAGTGTGTTTGCATATGGAATCCTTTATCACACGAAGAAGTAATTCATTTACTGAGTTCTTGAATTCCACTCCCTCTGCCTCTTACTATTCCCCACTAAATCTACTTTCCTAATATGTTGTTCCTTCTCCCCAAGGTGAAATCTTGGGCAAGTACATACCTTTTGGATCACTTTTAAATATGAAATAGTCTCCCCCACCCCCCCCCCCCCAGCAATGAGTCCAGTCTAAACCATAATTCAATTAAGACTTCTTTCTTCCCTAGGTTGGATTAAAATCTTGTAAAGGGACAAGTGGGCAATAGTTGGCTTCTTCATTCTCTCTCATTTCCCTCCTCTGGCAGGGAAACCCTAACTACCTCTCCTCTAACTACCTCCTCCAGAGTGAGCATGTAGGAAGAGTAAGGCTTCTTCATCAATAAAACAGGCAGGATAGTAGTACCTGTTGTGGTGGGACATGCCACTGAGTTAACCCTTGCCAAGTGCCTGGAGCAGCTCCTGACCCATCGTACACTCTGTATGAGTTGTTCTCATACCATCTGTTGTCATGCAGCTTTCCTCTGAAGGACTCAAAGAAGAAGATTTGAAGTTACGTCTTAACAGGCAAAGTGGAAGGGATAGGTGTCACTGATTTGTTATGATAATTTGCCCAACATCTCTCTTTTGCCTGTTTCCGTGGTTGAGGACTGCCAGCCATGGCAGCCTGCTGTTCTATTGTCTGTGTGCTGAGTCTGGTGCTTCACTGTAGCATGGGGACAGGATATTAGTCATCTGGTAGGGATGTGGCTAAATATAAGATAAATATTTTTTCTCCATGCTGATGAGGTTCCCAGGGCTGAGGATGTGGAAAGCCAGAGGAGGGGCTGAGAGTCAAGAGGGGTTTTTAATTGAAAAATAAAACATTATTAAAAAGAGAAAAATGTTTAAAAAATTGGGGTTTTGGATCCTTTAGAATAGAGTTCTGGGTAGATGATGGAATGCATGCTTGGCAAGAGCCCAGAGACGGAGAATGGAGACTTAGGGAGTTAAGCTAATAGAGATGGGACTCAGGTGATCTCCAAACAGCAGGCTCCTCCTAGCCTCCCAGTGGCTCACCTGAAACCACGCTGTGCTCCAAGTGCCTATGCACATCTGATTTGTTTTTTGGCCTAAAGTTCATTAAATTCCTGTCGGCCTCCCTTGTTAGGTTCGGATAGAGACATCATGAGGGCAAAGACCAAGTCTCTTTTGCTCATGATGGTGTCCCCTGACTTAGCACATACCTACACTTAGTAGGTGCCCAGCACAATTCGTTGACTATTGGATGTGGGAATGGCTTTCAGGAGGAGAAAAAAGAGCAGGATGGTGACTTCTCTTGTGACCCCTGGCCGTGAGTACTTGGGCTGGAAGATGGACATTTGATTACAGGCTGGCCAATCAAGTTCTCTCACTTAGAAATTTGGGATTCATGGACACTGCTCTCTGGGGGTGGCTTGAATAGTGGCTTTGTGGGAGGCTGGAATTGTGGGCGCATCTCTTGGGAGCCGCGGGACATTCCTATTCTGCTTTGCCCACAGAAAACGGGAGAGAGTGGGACTAGAGTTGGAGAGAGACCATGTCTACCCTGATTTTGAAGCCTTTGCTTCGGTATAGCCCTCTGAGACCTGAGTGTCTCATGGATCACCTCTGTTACCTCACAACAGACCCCTCTCTTTAGCTCAAGCTCCTAGGGGCTTTACCAAAATCCATTGCTCCCTAAATCCAGATGATCAGGGAGCAGACAAAAAGGGAGGCCAGAAACCCATGTAGCCTCACAGGTAGGATGTAGGGTGAGCCTTCTTCAGTCCGGGGGGTGAAATTTCCTTCTCCTTCTCACACTGCATAGCAGCCAGCAATGGAAGGGGATGCTTTCTCCCTAAAATACACGACCCGGGCTCCAGAAAGGGATTTGCAAAACTCCATAAAGAGACAGAGCAGTCCTAATGGACAGGAGCTTGACGTACATTCTACCCAGGAATGGCAGGGACTCCATGGAGCTGGGTAGACCTCCTTCACAGTCCCGCTGGGGCCAGGATGCCAGGCCGGGCCCACGAGCTTTTATTGGTGCTAACTTTCCATTCAGTCCCACGTGACTACTCTAAGCTTCCCTCCAGGATGGTGCTGGCTCCCCCACAACATTTACACCCTATAAACCACCACCGTGACCCAACTGGGGCTGCTTATGTGAGGTGATGCACGGCCCCTGGTAACGGAGAGTAAATAACTCGGCAACGTTTCCTTGCACTTTTCCAGCGTTCGTTCGGTCTCAGAAGAAATAAAACAACTAACTTAATGGCGTTCTTTAATCTTCTGCACCAGTGGCTTTCTTTATAAGGTGTTATACAGAGTCCGTGTAAATCCAAACTCTGCAATGGGGTCAGTGTTTCCCAACAGGTGCCGGGTGGGTTTGGGGTAAGATGTGCTCACCCCCACTCCCAACCTCCTGAACAAATACAGAAGCAGGGCTTTACTTTCCAACACAGCTCTCATTTACAAGCCAGATAGCTATTCACGGGCAGCTGCTGGGATCATTTGTTCCCCCACACCCTGTTCCCACCCCAACTGGATTAAAATTAGCTAAACATGGGGATTTATTGAAAGGATGAAATCCAAGCCACAGAAAGGACAGTGTCAACTCTGTGTCTCTGGGTCTCTGTGTCAGCTCGGTCAGGGGAACACGAGAAATGTCTGTCTCTCTCACGCCCATTTCTCTCCGCATGCCACTCTTTTCTCTCACTGTCCACATGGGGGCAGAAGTGACAGCATATGAGCCATTCACCTCACTGCTCCTGCATCTTCTCCTAATGACTGTGAAAAACTTCAGGGAAGCACTCTGATTGGGTCGTAGGTTCTCCCTTCGGTCAATCAGCTGTGGCTATGGAGGCAGTCACAGAAGAATATGGCTGCCCCCACTAGAAGAAGGAGTTGGAGAGAGGAGGGAGAAGTGGTTTATATGAGGAGGTGGGGTCATGCCTGGAAAAAAGGAAGGACGCCAAGATGCCGAGATTAGAAACTCCACTACATGCCCCTAATGTGGTCCTGCTATCCTGGGGCCTTACGGGAAGCTGGAGCCCACAACGTCTCTGGCTGGCCCGTCAGGGGCTCAGGGATCCAAATGTCACCCTGGCAATAGGGCATGGGCAAAGGGACCAAGGGTTGTAAAGACCTTGTCCCCACCCTCATCTTAGCCTTTCTGGACCATCTCCTACAGTCCAAAGGATTATCCTAGCTTGGGCTTCTCTGATTCTTATCTGTGAAAGGGCTCCGGGGTCTTAAAGGCCGCTTATTGGCATGATGTCCTCGTCACCAGGTCCTGATGTATGAGTCTTCTTGTGGCCCACTGCACCCCATGTATGATCTCTCTGATACTTACACTGCCAGCCCACATGCCTTTATTTGCAGTGCCCAAATCTCAAAAGATCAGAACACTGAAACGTTTTTTCTAAGTTGCAACAAACTACAGTAAGTTTTCACTTAATGTTCTCAATAGATTCGGCAACTTTAAGTGAAATGATGTAAAAGGAAACCCATTTTACCATAGGCTAGTTGACATAAACAAAAGTTAAGTTCCTACAATATCTTATCAACATTATAATCAACAAAATGACGTTGAACAAAACGATGTTATTTGAAGCCCTGTTGTGATTGGGTGGCAAAATTTGACCTGAACTGATTTTTTTTTTTATTTAGGTCTTTGTTTATCCTGCTTAGTGGGAGATGCTCACATGTATTGCTGCAGAAGCATCAAAGTGCTTGATCACTGTGGGCAACGTGCTGCCCAGATTCTGTTGGAGTGTTAAGAAAATACATGGTGTGTATCTCAGTGCCTTTCTAAAATCCCCTGGACTCTGAACTCTGAATCACGTTTGACCTCAGAGGTTTCAGATAAGGCACTGTGGACCGGTGATTGTCCTGCATCCTCGGCACAGTGCTTGGAACCTTACACGGGGTATAAATTGACCAGTTCTCCTAGGGCGGTTGTGACATTAAATGCAGTGAGAAAGAGGAATCCTGGAACTGAGAGCTTGGAGCAAAATAATCCTCCCCTAAACTTTAGCTCTTAGCATCACATGCTTTGGGTTGTCAGATCTTTGCAGCGCCCCTCTGAGGTGCGGGTTTCTTGCCATCCCATTTTATAGACACAAAGGCTGAGGCTAGAAGAGGTGAAGTAACTTGCCTAAGGTCACAAAGGTAGGAAGCAGCATGGCCGCGATTGGCCGATTTCAGAACAAAACACCTCTCATTGCCATGCTGCCTGCCATGCAATGTTCAGGGTCTGCTAATCCCTCGTATGCTCACCAGGCTTCATTGCTACCCCTCCAGGTTGCTGAATAGAAGCTAGCATTTCTTGTGTGACCGTGGTTTTCGGCAATTCATACATACTATGTAATCCAGTCCTCGCTACTACTCTAGGAAGTGAGTGATCTGGTTATCCCCCTTTAAAAGCAGGGAAACTGAGGCATAGAGAAGGCTGGTAACTTACCCTGGGTCACACAACCAGAAAATAAGGAAGCCTTGATTAGAGGCCTTCAGTTTTGCCCAAGGGTCTGTGAGCTCATTCTTTTTACTGACTTTGCCTTAGAGTGTAGATGAAACACCTGTATAAATAAGCCCTTCCCTCCTATATCCCCATAGTGTTTCACACAGAAAGCACAATGGAAAGGCGTTATTCTATGTTATGCGTTATTGTGGATCAGATGGGGCGAGTGACTAGCCAAAGGGCACACTGAGAGTGTGGAGTGTGTGCTATCTCCCCACACTTCTGGGGCTCATGGAATCAAGCTTAAGGGAGCTGGAAGCAAAGAACTAAGGCTACTGAAATCTTCCTGTGATTGCAGCTGTTATGTGTGCCTGCCATGTCAGCCACTGCTCGGTAGAGAGGCTGGTTTCGTGCTGAACGGTGTGTGGAGTGATGCCTAACGCATTACCACAAGTCAGTTGTTTATCAGCACTGAGCGTCGACACAGCTAACATCACACAAGAGACAAGAGACTCCTGATGGAAGAATGTGCCACTATTCATAAGTAATCTTGCCCAAAACATCGAACCTGAATTTCATTGAGCTTCTTGATCTAACCACCAATTTACAGGAAACACAGAGGACAGAAGAATGGGTTCTACCACACCATGGGCTGCAACCAGCCAAACCCCATAGGACATGCAACCTGAGTTCTTCAGTTAATCTCTGTTACTCTTACTCTTACTCTTTCCGTACAAACGTGTGTGCCCAGGACAAGTTACCTGCTCTCTCTGTGCCTCAGTTTCCCTGCTTTTAAATGGGGATAACCAGATTGCCCACTTCATACACACATATGTACAGATATGTATACACACATATACATCTATATTTATATATACATACATGTATACATATCCGTATGTGTATACATTACATAGAGAGTGAGAATGAATAATCTGTATAATAAAAAGATTTAAAAGTCGTATCAAATGATTTCTTGTTCTTATTTGGATTATGATTCAAACAAACAGTTAAATATGATATATAACATCATGAAAAGTTAGAAATATAAACAGACTAGATACTTGGTGATATTAAGCAGTTGTTCTTTTTTAGGTGTGATAACAATACTAAAATCTGGATGAACAGGGTAGAGAGGAAACAAGACTGGACAGAAGATGATCATTTTTGAAGCTGGAAGCTGGGCGACGGGTACATTGAGGTTAATCGTACTGATCTTTCTATTTTTGCATATGTTGGAATTTTTCTATAACCAAAAGTAAAGAAAGAATATATTGCCTAAAGCAATACCACTCTTGGAAACAATTCAAGCAATATAAGAGCTGAGTAAAACATAAAAGTTTCTCATTCTTCCAACTTGTTCCCCATCCAGATAACCACTGGCTAAGAGTTTGATGTATATCCTTGTAGACTTTCTAATGTCTCTATAAACAATCACATATATTTATACTTTTTTACACAAATGGGATTCTGCTATACACACAGGTCTGCAACCTGCTTTTTTCACTCAGCAATATATCACAGCCAATTTTTCATGTTATAGCTCCATTTCTTTCTTTTTAACGACACAGTATTCCTTTGTATGGATGTACCATAATTTATTTAACCATTTCCTTTGGGTAAACTTTTAGGTTGATTTGAGTCTTTTACCATTACAAGTCGTGCTTCAGTGAATATCCTTGCACATATATCTTGGCGCATTTGTGCAAGGATTTATGGGTGATGAATTCCTAGAAGGAGAATTGCTGGACTAGAATGATTGCTGCCAAAAGGCCTTCCCAAAAGATTGTTCTCTGCCAACAGGAAAGAGGTGACCTGTGTCCCTGCTTTGCCTCAAAAATACAATGGATTTTTCCTTCTGATCACGTAAGCAATACGTGCAGTTTGAAGGAATTTGGAAAATATAGAAAAACGAAAGAAGAAAGTAACACCAACCATCTTTCCACACTCAGTCCCTATTGCTGTTTATTTAGGTTGTTTCCAAGATTTTGCTATTGAAAGTCATGCTGCAGTGAACATTGCTGTGTATAAATCTTTACCTGCATCTTGCTCATTTCCTAAAGAGATGTTCTGACAGTAAGCGATATTGAGTAAAACCTTTTGACTAATTTTAGAATTCTTGCACTATGTCACAAAAACAAATACCAGAATGTATATATTAATTTTGACTACTGCAAACAATGTATTGGGAGTCCTGTCCCAATAAACCTTGTCCAGCATCAGGTATTACCATTAAAGAGCTATTTTTTCTCTATTGTTCATTTTCAGGAAAACCTTAAATCGTGCTCTTGACTTTTTCTTCTTTTGACTTGTGATGCTCAGTTAGAGTTAAAGACACAGGCCCTGAAGCTACCTGGGTCCTGAAGCTATCCCGGCTACTCCTGACGGTTCACTTTTTTGGAGCCCTGGTTTCTCCTCTGCAAAATGGGAATATCGTTGTATCTCTTATGAAATGAGATAATCCATGAGAAGTGCTGGGCACAGCATCTGAGCATGGGGTGAGTGCTGAGCTGTGACGATGATGACGCTGTCTGTAAGAAGAACATGAGATTGGAAATTTGAAGCATAGGATACAGCTGAGAAGATGAGATTTAAAAAAGAGAAATTAGATTAGTGACAGGAACACAGGTGCCAATGAAGGCGTGGAAGGTAAAGGGAGGGAGAGCTCCCTGAGGACTTCCTGGCAGAAGTGTCAGTTGAGTAGAGCCTTGAAGGACGAACATAGGGAAGCAGGAGAACAGGGCCAGGCAGGAACATGAAGGATGGGGGAAGGGCATAACGTGTTTCTCTCCCCCTCTCCAGCTTGTCATTGCTTACACTGGGTGGGTATCCATCACCCTAATGAGGGCTGAGGGGAGAGCTAGGTAGAGACAGGAACCACTGCACAACAGGAATAAAAACACTTGGCTCTCTGGTGGGATGAATTCAATCTCACCGGGCAGTTTTATTTTGAATAATTAACTAACATAGCCAGAGAAATTTCATAATAAAGACAGAAAAATGTGGAAAAGTACTTCACGGTGGGGAAAAAAATGAGATTTTTTTTTTTCTAGTTTCATTAACACTGACAGGAATAAAGCTCATAAATGTTATACGTCTCTGTTTCTTAGAGGAAGCTTGCAGAGTGAGCGTGTAAAGCATGAAGAGCGGGCAGTGAGAAAACCGCCTGTGGCTCCTCCACGCAGGCCAGGTCGGCGTCCAGGATCAACACTGCCATCCTGAGAAGTCTCCCAGCAGCTAAATATACCCACGGAGCTTGTCACGAGGCCGGCGGCTTTCCCAGGAGAAGGTACTTGGTCTGGGGCTGCATGGGCACTCTGAAAGGGAGGGGGGCTGCAGCTGGCACGGCGGTGGGCTTTCTGGTTCTAATGGCACGGAGGCCAAGACGCCCCGATGGGCAGAATGGCAAGACCGACAAAGTTATGAGCAGAAGTCGCGAGACTCGCAGATGCTTTCTGGAGACATGAAGAGATTCGGTGAAGAGTGGGACTCTGAGACTGAGAGGAGCTTGTGAGTTCTTCTGTAAATCGGAATGGTTTAGGGGGTTCGCGGACAAGCCAAGCTGGTCTTGAGTATGTAGTGTGGTTTTGGATGAATTTTTCAACCTCTTGGAATCTGTAAGAATGACTACCTCACAGTGATAATAAATAAGGGAACATATGTCAAGTAGTGTTCTAGTGCTGTGTAACAAAACATCCCCAAACGTGGCGGCTTAAAACGACAGCCTTTTATTGGGTCTCATGACTCTGTGGGCCAGCCGGGGCTTCCACGGTCTCACTGGGGTCTCTCATTGTAGTTGTCCCGAGGCGACAGCAGGGGCTGTGGCCAGACAAGCAGTGTGGCTCCTTGACGTGGCCGCTCTTCACGTGGTCTCTCATTCTCCAGGGCCTCTTCACATGGCTGTTCTTTCGTAGGAGCTTCAGGGCTCCAAGGGCCAGGCCTTCCGAATACTTGACCTTGGACCGCCCAAATGTTACTTCCTCTGCATCCTGTTGGCCAAGCAGTCCCAGTCCCAGCTGAGTCAAGGGGACAGGGCACAAACTCCAACTCTCATGGGCACAGGGTGGGGGCATTTTGGAAACCACTTTGTACAGGTGCTTCTCGCTGGGGCTGACACACAGGTACAAGGCACTGGGACCATGACTGTTGCATATTGAACTTTTGTCACACTCGTTCATAAATAACCATTTTCCAGAGGTCCCAAGTGCCCTCCTATTGCCCCTGCCATGCCCCCAGGACCACCCTCTCCCAACTTTCTCATGGTCCGGAGACTAAATTAGGATAACATTCGGCATAGTGGGGGCTTCCGAGACTGCTCCAGTGTGTGCTTATCAGCCGGTGTCTGCAGCTTGCTGGTTGCTAAATAATTTGAATATCACTCAGCAGGGCACATACTCTCTGTAGTAAGTTTTCAATACATGGGAACGTCTTTCATTATAACTAATGTTGTTCTGTTGATATTTTAAGATGGGGGGCGGGAATGGTTGTCCAGAGATTGTACCTCTGAAAAAAAAGAGGCTATGCCAGCAATCTCCAGAGTCAGCATGATTCAGCTTTCTTTTTGGAAAAAGCCGCTGTGATCAAATAGGAAAATCGACGCTTCCTACTGGATTTTCTCCTTGGTCAAGGCAATTAGGGCCTCGCACTGCAAACTGAGAAAGAGCAGGGCGGCATCGACACAGAAGGGACCTCTGTCCTGGCGCAGTCCCTCGGTCTCCCCTCCCTGACGGTGTGTTCCTGGGCGAGCTGGTCCAGACCTGGGCCTCGTCCCAGCCCTTCCAGCCCGTTTCCTGAGCTTGCTGACAGAGCCGTCTGCACAGCGCTCGGGCGCACATTCCAGGCAGTCTTGACTGGGAGGCCGGCTCTCCTGCCCAATTTCAACAAACACAGACAGACCACCACAATCCGGCTCTCGCCGTGGGGCTGGCACCGCAGCCCTTGGCGATGGGGAGCGTGGATCGCTTGTGGCCGGGGCAGCAGATGTGGGCCTTCCAAGCAGAGACAGCTCCATAAGCAGGAAGAGGCGGCCTGGGGAGCAGCCGGCCCGCCGGGACTGCGGGTCTCAGGGCCAACGCAGCAGCCTCTGCAAGTGCGGAGTCGGGGTCCCCCCTCCCTGGCCAGGGTGAAGTCGTGATGGCGGGGAACTCACTGGAATGTGGTAGTGCTCTCTGCGATTCCCATGGCTGTGGCCCAAGAGCAACCTCCAGGCAGATGGGAAAATTTGCCTTTTTGTATGAACATGAAAAAATTCTTTGAAGACTACACATCTCTGTGTCCTGTTTGGAAGGGTCAGAAGCCTGAGAAAATGGAAACCCCTATTCCATTAGTGTATCAAGTCTGGAGTAGAGAAGGATGGAATTTAGGCCTTCCCTGGAAAGTTCACAAGAATTAAACTAAGTGAGAGAAAATGTCTTGCAGAGAATAGCTAATGCCTGGAATATGTTACCAAAGTTCTCACTTTTTGCATTTTTATATTAAAAAAAAAAACAAACCTTATCGTTTCTTGAACCCAAGTCTCCACAATTATGGCAGACATTGCTGCCTGTTTTCAAAGTTCCATCACACTGACCTTAGATTTGGCCTCAGAATCCTTCTTAACACAATTCTCCATTTCCAATTGGTAAACTTGAGTGGAAACGCTTTTGTCATCTCTGTACTCCGGGATCCCACATTCATTACGATTTGTGGAACATTTTAAACACCACAATGTCCTCGAATGACAACACAGATCTGAAGATGCTATACCATTTACACAGCCTCATGCCATACTCCATGTCTCCATTTTACCCACAAGAAAACTAATGAATGAGTCGGCCAGAGCCTCTCAGCCAGAGAGTGGTTCTAGGGTGGGGACCTTCGCTCCTCATCGTCCTCATACATGATCTTGTCACTGAGGACATACTTTCTAGAACATATTCCAGTTGTCTTATAATTATGCCAAAGGCAATGATATATATTTTTTTGGTTTTAATGGTATTTTATTGGCTTTAATTATTGTAAAATAAAATAATTGGTTTTAAGGCATTGAATTTTTGTAAAATTGTGGTATTTTTCTGGTTTTATTTGATTACTTTTAATAATGGTTTGTGTGTTACCCACTGTTGGGCGGGACTTTAGGGCTTTTGGAAGGAATTTTGTTGAGGGCTCCCATCTCCCTGATTTTCAACTCTTGTCACTGCTTGCATCCTGTTTCTGAGTAAAATATCATGACTAGTGTTCTCAGGCAGACCATCCCTTTTAATATTGGGGCCAATCTATTCAGAAATTTGGCAGGAGGAGGGTTAGCACGCAGCTGGCAACCGCAGAGGCTTTTGGTGTTCGCTAATTTTCTCTTGTGGGATTTAAAAAATTATAGAAATATTGGTGTGCTGTCTCAGTAGCTCCAAGAATTGGGGAAACAAAGTTTATTTGTGTAATGCTTGTTCCTAGGGGTTCCCTAGATGTGGGCACATCTCCGACCCAAGGATACGCATGGGCGAAGTGATAAATTGTATGCATTTGAGTTTATGTAAACCAGTCAAAAGTACAGTGTTGTAGCTGTCTCTCAAACATACCACCACGCAGTGAAAACAGGACAGCTGCCATCTACTGCATCCTAAAGCCTCATTCTGTTTTTGCAGAGAGAATGTGAAGGAATGAGAAGATCCCCAGACGCGACTCAGGCAGACCTACCGTGGAGCAGCTGGGAACGTACCTTGGGAACGACAATCTCTCTGAGCCTCAGTTTTCAGATCTTTACAATGGAAAGATGATGTGGGTTAAATGAGATAACAGCTAGAAAAATGTCCAGCATGGTGCAAATTAGATCTCGAGCTGTTATTAACAAAAGGGTGACGTGGAAGCATGCTTCAGGGCCGTGACTTGACGACTGTCAGCTTCATCTATAAAAGTTAAAAAATGGTTTTATTTTGGCTGAATTACTGCTTTGGTTAAAAATAATACCTATGAAGGCCAAATACTTCAGATTGGACGTGTCAGATTTGCTTCTAACAGGGTGTGTGACCTTAGGCAAGACATCTCGGTCTGAGCCTCAGTTTTCTTATCTGTAAAATAGGGATAAAAATACCTCCTTCAGAGGGTTGTCCTGAAAAAATAGTGGGGTCATATGTGTGCCCACTGTACTGAGGGAGATATAGAGTCAGATCAGATTTTAGATCACTTTAAGCATCAGCAAGCCAGCATTTCCATAAAGGAGAAGTAACATTTTGATGAAGTTTTAAAAATATGTAAGAGAACTTGGATGAGAACCTCCTGGGGAGAAAACTCTTTGAAGCACTGATTGGCTGGGTGGACAAATCCTCCTAGAGCAGAAATTTCCAGCCTCTCTAATGTTGTCTGGGGGCTGCAACTGGGGAATAAAAAGAAGAGGAGTTGTTTTGAATGGACTGATGAGATAACTAACGTTTGCTAAGCAGTTTCTAGGAACACTTTACTTATATTACCTCGCCAAATCCTAACAACGACCATAGGAGATGTGCCTCCAGAGACCACTTCTGAGCCTTTCTGCTTTACTGCCATCTGTTTTGTAGGGAGATTTTTCAAACTGCATTTGTTTTGGCTTGACTGGGGATGGAGGGTAGTGCCACTATGTACAGTTGCTCAGGTAGTGCACTGCTCAAACCTAAGGGCTCCATTTACATCACAGATATTGTAGATACAGAGGCTTACTATGACATTTTCAACAGATATTAGTAAAGTGACTTGTTACAACAAAAAGTGTATTATAACCATTTTCTGACAGATTGAAGAAGGGTCACCATTTTCTAATTCACACTGAAGTTCTATATGGGCCAGTAGTGGCACAATTATTGGATGGAGTCACTGCTTGCTTCATCTGGAGGGAGGAAATCTGCAGTCTGATGGGGACACTGGGATCATTATATATCTCTATGTCTGATAGCAGTGTATCTACAATCAAGTATGACCTTGCTAGCAGGCATCCACAAGAGTCAGGGAATGTGGTGGTTAAGAGAAAGGATCAGAGCCAGTGGATCTGGGTTCAAATTCCAGCCCTGCCACCTACTAGCTGTGTGTCCTTGGGCAACTTGCTTAACCTCTCTGAGCCTCAGTTTCCCCATCTGTATTTTATGGTTAAATAGTATTTTACTATTTCAGTGATGATGACAGTGCCTGTCTCACAGGGCTGTGGTAAGTCTTAAGTAAGTTAATGTATGTAAGTGCCTAGAATAGCACCTGGCCTGTAGTAGGTGTTGGCTGGTTTTAAAGTGGCCGAAGGCCTTTCTCACAGGTAGATGGTTTGGAGATTGTGAGCTGACCTCAGTTTTCACAATTCACTATCACTGAACTGCATCTGATCACCTGTAACTTCCTGCATTTTCATGGAAGAGGTGAGTTTACAGTTGGGGAAACCTTCAGGAAGAAGACCAAGACATTTTAGCTCCTGCCCCTTGTTCAAAAGAGGACTCATTAGTACAATTCGGGCTCTACCGTCTCTGCTTAACAGCGTTGACTGCACATTTTTGCCGCCTAGTTCTTGCTTTAATTTTGTAGATGGAATTCATAAAGGGTTTAATATATTCTATCAAGATCCTTAAGTTTGCAGTATTTAAAAATAGATGTGTAAAAGATACACAGTGCAGGCTATAAAACACCCTCAAATGGCATTAAAATGGGAACTAATCCATTCATTTGGGTTTCAGCTGAGTTTATCTTGTATTTTATTTTATTTTTTTCATATCCAAAGAGCCATAGAAATAGGTTTTTGAGTAGGAAGTTGGCCAGGCCAGGCCCTGTACCATGTGGGCACTTGTGAGTGCTGGCAAAGCCTTCGGAATTTGATCTTGATTGAAATGTAGTCATTTTTCCAACTGCAAAAAACAGTTCTCTCCAGTAAACCTGGGGGTGGGGAGAGGGTTTATTCATGTCTATCTCTCCGGCGTGGACCTTTGCATTCCATTAGACTCAACAGCCTCATGTTGATGCTTACTTATATGATGGAACTATTGGAAAGCTGTCAATATGTTTATGTTTTTAAACTAAAAAATCTTTGCCCTGATATTTTCTGTCAGTGATGAAATGAGTCATGTGAAATTGAACTCAGTATCTCTGGGGTCTTGCATAATCCCCAGGAACTAGTAGGTCTTAACAAACTCTGTGATACAGATGGATATATTTTGGCCAGTGCAAGAAGAGGGTGGACTTCAAGGCAGCAGGTCGAAGACACTTGGTGGAGAACTTAGCATGGCCACGTCCACAGAGTGGATGTGGGCCAGCCCTGGCATCAAACCCCTGACTTTCCAGCTATGGGACAGGGAGCAGGTCTCATAAGCTTTCTCTGCTCTCTCATCTATAAAGTGGAACAATGATTTTACCTACATCACTGAGGGTTTTCATAAGAATTAAATGAGCAAATGCAGATAGAATGTATAAGGTCAACTTATATATTCAGTATGTGTAAGTGAATGATGATGCTAATGATGATGGTGATGATGGTAGTGATGGTGATGGTGATTATGACGATGGTAATGGTGATGATGGCAATGGTGATGATGATTATGGTGGTGATGATAAGTGTTCTTTGCTGGTCTGGATACTTTGATTGAATAGATGATTGCCTACTAGGATGATTCGAAGGAATTCAGACACTCCCAGATGTCTTTCCTGATTATCACTGAATCCAATCACTGATGAGTTGTTCATTGAGACTCAGCCTTGCACACTCTCCAGCATCCGCAAATTCACCAACTTTGCCTTTACGATTTTTACTTTTACCTCTTGTTTAAGAAATCTTCCTCAAAATAAATACAACTATTCTTTTATATTTTCTTCTAAACACTTTAATATTTTGCTTTTTCATATTTAGCTATTTAATGAATCTAGAGTTTACTTCTGTCTATGAAATGAGGTGGGGATGTACTTTTTGCTACTTTGTAATAAAATCCCTATATTGCCATATCTCCGAGAATTCCTTTAGTTTTGTGTGTGTGTGGGGGGGGGAGGTCAGAATGATTTTCAGGATATTAGATCTCTTTCTAACCTCTGAGAGATGAATTTGGCAGCAAGGTGAATTAGAAATTTATTGTTTGATTTTAAGCTAAGGGAGTCTTTTCACAGATAGGTCATTATTCATGTCCACCACTAGATTATCCATGCATCCATGCATCCATCCATCCATCCATCCATCCCTCCCTCCCAAGCTGCTTGTGAATTAGTATGCTCCTTCAGTCTGAATATTCAAGTCCTTGTTTGATTTTGGAAAAATTTTAGGTGTTATTTCACCTATAGGTACTTCTCTCTCATTATCTATGTTCTTCTTTAGAAAACTTATTAAATATTTGTTGGAGCTTCTCATTCTATCTTCCATGTCTCTTAACTCTCCTTCATGTTTTCCACTTCTTAATTTCTGTATGTTGCATTCTATGTGATCTTTTAGCTCTGTCTTCTAATTCACTAATTTTCTTCTTTACTGAGTCTAATCTACTAGGCCAAAATAACAGAGATGGTCACATGTGGGACAGTGATATGATGCATGAATGGAAAACTCCAAGGCAAATAAAAGCTGGGAGCCAGACATGACTAAGAAAAAGAAAGAAGCCATGCCCACTTCCCAGAATTCTGGAAGGATCAGATGCTAGTCCCCTGCATACATGTGATGGGAACTGAGCCATGGTCATTTGAGCTGGCATCTGGTTACTCTGGTATTTTCCAGAATTGTATGATGTTTAATTTAATATTAATATCCAGATGTTTATTTTTCATTTATAGCTCTTTAGTATTTTCATGTGAAATTTTAAAAAATGGTGGTTTAGAACATTTCTGTGTTTCAGTAGTGGATTGTCCTTGGAGAGCATGTTGCCAAAAGCATTTGCCTTGGATTTCAAACTGAAACAGCAATTTCAGAGTTGTTTTGGGACCTAGGATTCCTGCTCAAAACATGTTTGCAGCCTAGGATCTTAAATATGTGCCCCAGAGCAGGAAAGGAATAGGACTTCCGTGGGCTCTGCTGTGCAACTTGTTTGAGTAACTCTACTTCTCTGAGCCTCAGTTTCCGCATCTGTAGAATAAGGAGACTAACTGAGCTTTGCTTGTCTGCCAGGAGTACACTGAAGGTCACATGACATAATAGATGCAAATATACTTTGTAAACTAAATATTTTGAATGCTTGTAGGTCATGTATAGGTGAGCTTTGGGGAATTTTCTCACCAACAGATGCATGTGTTTGGTGCTGGCTTTTAATTCCAAATGGCCAAGGGAGGGGAGCCTTGAATGCCAACGAGATTTGAGACTCCTTCAAGGGTTCTATATACTTTCTAAATTACAGATTGGCTTTTATTATGTAGTAGCTGCAATGACTCTATTTCTTTCTGGGGTCATCGCATAGGCTCACTAGTCAAAATCTCAAAGTAACATCATGTTAAAGATTATGAGAAAGATGTTTGACAATTACAGAATCTAATCCTTCATTTCAATGATGAATAATAGCAATGATAATAGCTTCTATTTGTTGAGTGCCATTGATGTATGTCACTTTACATATATTAACTTTAAAGAAGGTACCATTATCCCTATTTACAGATGAGGAAATTGTGGCCTGGAAATGTCAATGAGAAGGGACTTTCTCTAGGTTACAGAGTTTGGAAGCAGCAGAATTGGGAGTGGGATCCAGGCTCCCTTTATGATATCATACTGGTTTAGATCAATCAACCAACCAATCAACTAATTGACCAATCAATCAACCAATCAACTACCCAACCAATTAATGAACAACCACCCACTCAACCAATAACAAATAGACAATAATTAGTCAATCAATTAACCATCAATTCATCTAACCAACCAACTAACTAATGAACAACCACCCGCTTAACCAGTAACAACTAAGAATTAATCAATTAACTGCCCCGCCAACCAAGCAACAAAACAACTAATGAATAACCACCAACTTGACCGATAACAACCAACAAATACTAAGTGAGCCAACCAACCAACTTATCTCCCAACCAACTGATCACCTAATTAACAACCAGCCACCAATGAACCAACAATGTGCGTAGCTATCAGTCATCTGCTTGGCACTGGGTTTTGGGTTGGAGAGAGCTTATTGGCCTATCCCCAGCAAACTGCTGGTCTGTGGGAAAGCAAGGATCACCGTCCTGCCTATCATACCACTGCCAATTATTTGTTCAGCATCTGCCTCCTCAGCTGGACTGGAACTTCTATAGGGTGGGGGTGATGCCTAGAGTCCAGAACAAGAGCAGCACATCTTTGGCTGGGATGGAAGTGGGGACAGGTCAGTAAATATCGCACAAATGCACACACAGATGCACATGTACACGTGCACATGCACATGCACACACGTACACACAACATGAAACAAGTCAGACCACTGTAAAATGAACGAAAGCGCCTCTGTCAGAAGTGGCTCAGGGGGTCAGATCCCTCTCAGGGGGTTTGCGTAACTGGGAGGTTAGATGATCCTCTGGACTGGAGAATTCCCTCCTGGGTGTAGCAGAACAAATACTTGCAGGGAAGCTGCCTCCTGCTGAGTGCTCTCACTGAGCTCCATGCTGGATGGGAGCATGCCGTGGCGGAAAGCGCCTGGATTGGGGTCAGGGGTCTGAGCCCAGCTGAGCCACTAACACCTTGGGTGGCCTCAGACGGCTGGCCTCAGTCACCTCCCCTCCACCCCCGCTCCCGCGTTTTATGAACGAGGCCACCGAAGCCCCAAGACCTGAGTTCGCCCCTCTCCAAGGCCCCTTCCAACTCTGGCATTTCCAATCTTTTCTGGCTCCTCATTAACAGAGTATTTTCATTTTCCAATCCGCATTCCAGCTTCCTCCCTCGAGCCTCGACCCCTCTGGCAGGGGAGCGGGCACCGTGTGAAATTCTCTGGAACGACGCACAGGGGGAACCTTGCCCCATCTCCCACCGAAGGGGCCAGGGGCTAATTGGCAGGCACGGCTGCATCCTGCATCAGCCTCTCGGACGTGCGCTCCAGGCCGGGGAGCCCGGCGCTGCCGGGAACTCGGACCCTGTCTCTCCATATCTGTTACAGGCCCCGCGGTTCACTGTCTGCTCGGAAATTGGGTAAGTGTTTTCTTACCCAAACTTGAGTAACCGCCGTTGAAATGTATGGTTGGAAAGTCTTGGCTCTCAGAACAGACCACACAGTGACTCGCCCAGTGAAACTCAATGCCCTGGGCTTACTCGGTTTTACCTAAGACACCGCTACAGGAAGGAATGGCTTTGGAGGGGATGAATGTCTTTCCATCCATTTCTGAAGGGTTTTATTAGTTGGAGGAAGGCTGAGGGGTGTTGGTGTCGCTCTGCCTCTTAGCCCGGACCTGGCTTCTGGTGTAGGGGTAGGAGGAAGCTCTGAGAGAGAGTAAGGGTGCATCCCGGGGGCTCCTGGGCCTTGAGGCGGGGGGGGTGCTGCCCGATCACACACGTGTTGGGTGGGGGGCTGGAGCCGGCGAGGAGTCCATCCCCGGCCCACCGGGTCTTGTGCCACATTCTGGCAGGCTGTTCAACATCCAGTGCGGGCCCCGTTTTTAATCAGCCTCTTTCACCCGCACAAGCCAAGAAAAAGCTGTAAAGTCAGAAGGAACGCTGGCATCTGTTCCATGCCTCAGAACAGAGCAGATATTGTCCCGGCCTTCCAGTTCTCTGCGGCCCTCATTCTTGTTGACCACACAAATGGTTCCAATCAGTTTCCAGAGGCTCTCTGTGGTGTTTTAAGATGTTTGCTCGCTGCATTCTCGGGTCAATTACTCTCCAACCTTGAAAGTCACCTTCCCACCCACCCTCTCCAGCTGACACAAAAGGGAAGATTAGGCGTAACATGGATGTGTGCACACATACGCCCGCTCACTGACCTGCATGTACCCTTGATAAATTTTAATTTTCCATGAGCTGAAATGCCCTATTGAACAGCCACCACCCCTGCCCAAGGAGACGCCCAAGGAGAGGCTACAAGGCCTCTGGATTATGAGTGGAATGTCGGTGTGGATTGTCCTCTCCTTGGAATTTGGGAAAGATGATTCAGAGTCTGCAAGATTGCATCTTGCCTCTCAGGTGACCCGTACCTGTTGAAGGGGCCATACCTACCTTTCTATGCTGTCCCCAGGGGCTTGGGCCATTCCTGTGTGAAACCCCCTTTTAAGACAGACAATGACTGTGTCATTCACTCTGGATAAAGGACACGGGGCCTCAAGTCATCAGGGACTCAGGATGTTTTCCTCCTTAATCAGAGGGCATGGAGTTTAAAGGACTTTCAGGCCACGCTTCCAGGGAGCATATTAACAAGGGAGAAAGGATGAGGTTCACGTTGCTACGGAACACCGTCGGATTTGTTGATACAGTGGCATTCTGGCTTTGGAAATCAAGTCCTACGACAGAGGACTGGCCTCCCGACTCCCATGCCTGCAGAAAGAGCTGGTCGTGCAAGAACACAATCATTCTCAGTGAAACATTCTAGATACTAAAAGTCTGCTTTGTTTTTGTTGAGCGATGAAAATCAAGCTGGAGAATCCCTCATGGTAGGACAAACATGGTTGCAACTTGCTGAAAGCTGACTGGTTGCCAGACGTGGTGTTAGAGCTCCATGTTGGTGTCTTTTGCTAGTCTGAAAGTTTCCTTTTCTGTTGGGGAAGGAATGATAAACTCTGACTTCCCACAGCGAGTTCAGCTAGGTGGAGAACTGGGGAGTCAGAGAGGTGCCGGCTCTCTCCCTCCGCCTCCTTCATTCCCTCCCTTCCATCTCCATCATATGCCACACTGCTCTGACTTGGAGAAATTAGGCTTTCGAATGTCAATTTGCAAATATCTAGCAAAGGTGCCCATGACCCTCAGCCTCAGGATTGTATAACTGAGGGGAGAAAGGTCAAAATTTTTCACTGCATCTGTCACAAGGGTCGTGAATAATTTTTTTCTTTAACATCATCCTTCTCCCATTCTCATCACGACCGTCCTCATCATCACCACCATTTCCCTCAGCAGCATGGGAAAATGGATTATACAATTTCTGCGTGTAGAAGGTAGAACTGTATCCAGAAGGCCTGAAGTCCCAGCTCACTAACAGAGAGCCGTGTGACAGCTAGATTAGCAGTTGGTCATGCACTCTAATGCCCATAGAAGCCAGGCAGATAACATAAATGATTGGAATTTAGGGTATAAGGAAATATGGTGTGGTGAGATTAGGGTGAACTGCCCGAAGATAATGAAATCCAATTTTTTTCAAAACAAGGTGATGGCCAAATAAACCCATTGAGGCGTGAACTCAACCCAAGGGGTCTCAGTTTGCACCCACTGGCCTAGAGTTGTTTTCTTCAGATTTGATGAGTTTCCTAATCCTGGACAAGGCAACACAGACAGCTATTTTCAGGGGTAGGGGAGGCCAAGGGCTCTAGTGGGAAAGTTTGGAATCAGACAGATTTGGGTTTGAGTCCCAGCCTGCAATGTTGGCCACGTCAGAAACTTCCCTGAGCCGAAGTTCCCTCCTCTGAAAAATGGTAACCATGTTAGCCCACCCTCATCTCATTTGGCTGCTCTGAGGGTGCAGAGACAGCTTTGGAGAACACTCAGCTCCGTGCCTACCGCATAAGAAGTGCTCAGGGAAGGTTTACTGTTATCGTAGTTGGTTTTAGGGGATTAGTTACTAAGACAAATTAAAGTTTGTCCACTCTTTCTCCTTATCCTCCTGCAATGCACACACACTTACGTACATACATACACACTCACACACACTCACACAACACTTACACACACACTCTCATACTAACACACACACTCACACACACATCTCTTTCAATTCTGCAGCTCCTGTCATCTGCCTAATCACAGAAACACCCTCTAGATAATCGTTACAGGCATTTCTGGGGAAATCGTTTCCTTTCTCCTCCAGAAGATGTCTCATGATATCAGTTGAGAAGAATGAACTCAACCCAGTGGCTCTTGGGGGCCAAACTTTGACCCGATGGTTTGCTGGCTCTGGGCCTTTCTGAGTAACCAGACCCACCCCAGCATACCTTGCTTTCAGGCCACCCAGTCTTTCCCTCCCCTACAGGAAGCCTGTGGGTGGGCTCCCTCCCATTGGGCTGCACAAAGTGGGCAGCTCCTCCCCCTCATCGTTAACTCTTTCTTGTAATGGTGGAACCAAGGAGGTATGTCTTTCCTTACCCAAGGCTGCCGTGGACTCCAGCCTCTCTCCCAGGGGCTGGGTAAGAAGTCCAGTTTCTCCAGCTCTGACTCAGTTTCCTGCAGGAAATAGCTTATGAGCACAACAGATTTTCTTGGTGCATTGCAAGCCCTTAATACATACCAGTCGAATTGATGTTTTCCCCTAATGAGCGGATTGTCCACGCCTGGATCTCCCAGGGTCACGGGCATGCGGTGGTCATCTGTTGATTTTGCCCACTCCACATCCATCTCTCTTTTGTTCCCTTTTAAAGAATCACCTTCCTTCCACCTCTGGTCCACCTGGTTCTGGTGACCACCAGACCAGGTTCGACAGTGAGAAGACTCCCTCTTTACTGACCACAGGAATGGTTTGGAGATGTCCTGTGACTCAAATGAGTCCAGTGAGAGCTCTCAGCGGGGGGTCTTCTACTGGACCATGGCGAAAGAGATGCTCCCCTCATCTTGGGATGGCCATGCTGTGAAGATTTGAACATGAGGCTGCCCGAAGCATCTTGTCATTCCCATAGGAGAACCTACTCCGGATGAAACTGGCACAGAGGAAAACAGTAGAGAGAAGGAGCGAGACCAGAACCCGGAGGCACTGTCGGAGCCTCTTGGTCCATATTCATCACAGCATGGACTCTCTAATTAGGAGAATTCCTGGACCGGCGTGAGCTAGCCTAAAATGGGCCTTTGTTGTCTGTAAACTGAAGAGTTTTAATACAGCCTGCAGGTTGAGGGATGTTTACAAATCTACTTAAAAGTGCTTAAAATATTTGATTTAAAACTAGAAGTTTATAATGATGGCAACAATAGTCACATTCACCGAGAGCTTCGTCCTATGCTAGAAATTATACACAGGTTTAAATATTTTTCCTAAATAAATCATTAAAACGACCCAGTGCTATGCACACTATTCCCATCTCTATCATTACCATCATCATCATCATTACTGTTATGGACTGAATGTTTGTGTCCCCCAAAATTCATATGTTGAAGCCTTAATCCCCAGCGCGATGGTATCATGAGGTGGGAAGTAGGTTTAGATAAGGTCATCAGAGTGGAGTCCCCAAGGTAGGATTAGTGTCCTTATAAGAAGAAGAAGAGAGACTAGAACTCACTCTTTC
Organism: Pteropus medius; assembly: GCF_902729225.1. Classification (NCBI taxonomy): domain Eukaryota; kingdom Metazoa; phylum Chordata; class Mammalia; order Chiroptera; family Pteropodidae; genus Pteropus; species Pteropus medius. Next base: position 3,576,670 of record NW_024349801.1, read on the forward strand.
TCCACCAAGAGAGGACACCATCAGAAGGTAGCCATCTTCAACCTAGGAAGAGGGCCTTCACCAAGAAACTGATAATTCTGGGGCCGTGATCTTGGACTTCCAGCCTCCAGAACTGTGAGGAATAAATGTTGGTTTATGCCACCCTGTCTATGGTATTTTCTTATAGCTGCCCAAACTGGCTAAGATAATCACTATCAACATCATCGGCAGCATCACCATCATCATCACCTTCACAATCACTTGTTGTCATCTTCATCATCATTATCATTGCCACTGTCACCATCATCACCGTCTCCATGATTCCAGTTTTGCATATTTTCACAGACACACATTCTGTTTCAACACGCTGCTCCTTTGCTTTGGTGGCCTCTTTAGCCTGATTACCTCATGTGGCAGGTGGTAGAGGGAGTGGGGACAGGCTGGGGCTTGGGGTTAGGCTACCCGGGGTTCACGTATTAGGTATTAGCTGTGTCCCTGGTTTAGCCTCCCCAGGCCCTGGTGTCCTTGTATATACAATGGGAATGATAATAGGATTCTAGTGCAAGTATAGATGTTGACTTTCACAATTACGAAATCAGGTATGCACAGCTGTGCCTTTCCTTATTTCTGTATAATCATACTTATGTCTTGGGATCCCTTTTCCACTGAGTGCAGGAAGATTCAATCTGCTTGTTCCAAGGAGCTCAGTCATGTCTGGTTTAGACTCTCATTTTGGAGAGTCAGTTTCCTCTGCATCCCTTCTCTTCCCCCACTTCCTAAGGGGGGGTTCTAAGTTCCCGCCAGAGTTTATGTATCCTTCTAACATAAGGGGTGAGCACCTGGTCCATGTGTCATTCTCTGCCTTTGTGAGTTTTCCCTAAATGTACCTGCTGAAGTATTTTAAAAATTGAGATGACATTCACATAACAACCATTTTAAAGTGTTCAATTTAGTGGCATTTACTACATTCACAATTTTGGGCAATCAACACCTCTATCTAGTTCCAAAACATTTTTATCACCCCAAAAGGAGACCTAGTGCCCTTATCCTTTAAGCTGTCATTCCCTATTTCTTTCTCTCTCCAAGCTCTGGCAACTGCTAGTCTGCCTTTTGTCTCTGTGGGTTTACCTATTCTGGACATATCATATAAATGGAATCACATGGCTATTTGTGACTGTCTTCTGTCACTTAGCATAATGTTTTCGAAGCTCAGTAACATTGTAGCTTGTGCTAGTGATTCATTTGTTCCTTTTTATGACTGACTAATATTCTGTTGTGTGGATAAACCACATTTTATGTGTCTGTTCTTCTGCTTGTGGACCTTTGAGCTGTTGCCATTTTTTAGCTACTGTGAATAATGCTGTCATGAGCATTTATGTACGACTTTTTGTTTGTTTGTTTGTTTCTTCTTTCTTCTTTCTTTCTCTCTTTCTTTCTTTCTTTCTTTCTTTCTTTCTTTCTTTCTTTCTTTCTTTTTCTTTCCTTCCTTCCTTCCTTCCTTCCTTCCTTCCTTCCTTCCTTCCTTCCTTTTTTTCTTTTTCTTTCCTTCCTTTTTGCATATACCTAGGAGTGAAATGCTGGGTTATGTGGTACTGGTGTGTTTAACTTTTTGAGGAGCTGCCAAACTGTTTCCCACAGTGATCGAGTCATTTTACATTCCCACCAGCAATGTACAAGGATTCTCACTCCTTCACGTCTGCTTAGGTCCTTGCATGTTCTATTTTGTAACCATTTTAAACCCATATATCCATATGCAACTAATTTCCTTAAGCCTTATGGGGTGTATGGGCTCCTTGGGCTGCTGAATATAGTTGTGCAGGTTGCGCACTGCACAATCCCAGACACCATTCATGTAATGATCATTGTAGATTTATATATTTATCATGCCAAATTTGGGAAAAACTGTCTTTTTTCAAATTTGCACAGGGATGCCAACTCGGCTAGCTGTTGTGCTGTGCAGCTAGATTGCCTAGATCCCCAGCTCTACCTTGCATTTCTCTCCCTCCTGCCCTAGGTGACCTGGAGCCTGCACCTCTAGCCATCACTCCATCTTGCTGTTCCAGTGCTCCCATGGTGGTGACTATCAATCATAGTGCATTCCTCTCCCCCCCCACCCCGCCACCCCCCACTTATTTCCCCTAACTCTTGGTTCAGAGCTCTGGCTTAAATTAAGGAGAGGTTTTATTTCCATGGCTTTTGCTTAAAGAAGAAATGTTTTTCAAATCTTTTTTGCTCTCTATAATTCCCCTCAGGGCAGCAAGGGGAGAGCCATCGCTGGGAACCTGCTCATTTTGGGGCATGATCTAATTGGACTCATCTCAGCAAACCTGCAAGCAGGAGAGAGTTCTGTGCTCACTTTGCAGACTAGGAAATGAGGCTCGAAAGGTGAAATGGCTTGCTCAAATTCTCCCATCAAGGAATACGGATCCTAAGTAATATTTATTGAGTACCTACTATGTACTACATGATGTTGTAAGAACTGGTTTCCATGTATCTATTTATTCAGCATCATTCCCATTTTACTGTTGAGGAAAGTTGAGGCACCGAGAGGGTAGGTGACACGCCTGGGGTCTGACTGTTACAAAGTGCAGACCTTGCTCTTCTAACCTGAATGCCGGCTGATGGATCGATCACTCTTGGGAATGTAGGGTATTGAGACACCATGGAGAAGTTTGGTTTCATTTTCGAGTTCAAGTTTAGTGTCCAAATGTAATTTAAGCTGAAGTGTGGAGCCCTGGGCCTGGTTCCTGTATTGAGAGAACACTGAAAGTTGATTCTCGAATGTTTGGTGAATGTAACTGACATAGAGGGGAAGATGCATCTGCTCTGGCTAATAAAGTACGACTCTTATTGGTTCTGAATTTTCTGGCAATATTATACTTTTTTATTTCCTAGCAAGATTGTATTCTGGCAAGCTGGTGAAATGCAGCATTCTGAATATTACGATTAGAGGCTTTTTACACCAAACTCCTGCTCTCGTTTCCTGGGGAATAGGGTTGGTACCTCTGAGGTGCAGAGTGCTCGCTCACACAGGCTCTCCCCTGACCTTGGGAGTGGCCCAGGAAATTGGGGGTGAGTCATTCATCCAGCCGAAATGCAATGAGCTTGGACTGCATATAGGGCACAGGTATACAGAGCGCAGGTGAGACGACCGGGCGCTTGCATTCCGGTCTGGGAGAGGACAGTCAAGAAAGGGGCAGAGACAATTCGGGTAGTGGTAAATGGCTGGTGAAGTAAAAGGACACTATGATGCACAGTGACTGGGGTGGGACTTCACTTTGGATGGGGAGGCCTCTCTAAAGAGACAGCATTTGCAAGAAAACTTCCAAGATAGGAAGGAACCAGCCATAAGGAGAGCCTGGGAGCAGACTCTCAGAAGAGGGAACAGAATGTGCAAAACATTCTGAATGTGCAAAACACTCAGAATGTGATGTGAGAAGGAGGCTGACCTTTTATCCCTGTTTTACAGATGAGGAAACTGAGGCTCAGAGAGGTAAGGAAATCAGGTCCAGGCTTGGACTTAGGTTTTCTGTTTCCAAATCTGGGGAATTCTGTATGACCATAGGCTGCCTTGCTGACCGTCTGAACCACAAGTTCTAAGGTCCAGTTGCAGCCCCACGGAAGGCTTGGCCCGTGTGGTTCGCAGTCTGATGGTTATAGACCATTCTTCAAAGGGCACTGAAAAAGAGAAGGGGCTGCGTGGCCAGAGCCAGCATTCCTTCTCACCTACCGGGGACAGAAACCATTGAGGATGTTGGTACATTTACAGTTTTTATCTCAACGCCTGAAATTGAATTGTCCCCAGGACTTGGGGACATCTCCCACATCAGGACAAAGGAGTAGTTGCTCTCCACTAAATGCCATTTTCTTTTTCTGACTACTTGAGCAGTGGTTATTGGGGGCGGTACCTCCCCAGGTTTGTTTGGCTTACCCGGGGATGGAAGTTTCTGGCTGTCACAGTAGCTGGGAGGAACGACCACACTCAGGGACCGGGGACCAGTGTGCAAAATGTCTTGTAACGCGTGTGGCAGCTCTGCGTGGTTGAGAACCGTCCCACCCACGATGGCGGGGTCCCCTATGAGAAGCAGTGGGTCGGGGATTTTACCCGCAACGTTGCCTCTGCGGCATGTTTGCTGCAGACTGGGAGGCTCAGAGCCCATCTCGGGGGCTTAACAGAGCCCTGGCCGGGAGCTCGCATCTCAAGAGAGAAAGCAACCACGAGGACTCTGGTCAGGCTCGAATTTCTCATTTCTGGTACAACTTCTCCCTTGCTGGGTTTGCTTGGGTTTCTCTTCTATGCTGTTAAGATTCCTCAGGGTGTATAATTATTACCTCATTCTAGGTTCAGGACTAAATTGGCTGAGCACAAGAATTATAGTTATGCAATTTCCAGCAAACATGTGAATTTTCTCCATTTCGCGTGGGAGGCTCTCTCCCCCTTCCCTGGACACCGACCGGTACAGAGTAAGAGTCACACTGCTCTGGTCAGAGTCACACGGTTTGGGGGACATTCCTTTTCATTAGCACAGGGTCTAGGGTAGGGGGCCACAGAGCTCTGACACAAACCACTCCTTCCTATCTTATTATTTTTAAAAAACCGACGTATACTAAAATTGATCTTTTTGTTGTTGTTTGGTTCCATGGACGTTAACACCATTTCAAAAATCTCCCACATGCTAACTCTGTGCAGTCACACCTCCCTCATCAGTAGCCCCTCGCAGCTCCTGATCAGTTCCCCATCCTGATAATTTTGTCTTCTCCAGAATATCATATTGTTGGAATCATAGATATGTAACCTTTTGAGCGCGGCAGTGGATTTTGCTCAGCTAATGGGCTGACCTCCCGCTGGTTGCTCTCTTAAACCCTTCATTTTGTTGGAAGGGCCCTGAGGAAGGGCGGCCTCTCCCTGGTCACTTCATCCCTCTCTTAGCCTCGCAGATGTAGATTCAAATTGCAGCCTGCCCTTGCAAGCTGTGAAGGGGCTGGTTGGAGCCCAGCCCAGACATCCACGATGCTCTGTGAGATCATGCAGGCGCCGAGGCCACGTGGGCCCAGACTCGGTGCCCTTCCTCCCAGACCCACCCAGCTAGGCCTCAGGTCAGGGCTGGGGCTGACGAAGCTTCTCCTGGAATCGGCATCATGCTCTCAGGCTCACGCCCAGCACCTGCTGAGCCCAGGATGGGAGGAGGAGGTGCGCAGGCCTTCCACCTGCCAACACCCAGCCCCTGTGGTGTGGGTCAGACCTCAGTGCTTGGAGGGGAGCACGGGTACTGAAGGAGGTCCTGGCAGCTTCCGAGCCCCCCACCGCCAAGCTGCATTCCAGGACGTGGGAGATGTTCACTTCAGCAGGAGAAGTGGCAAGAGGAGGCTCCGGTGGGAACAAGGTTCAGGACCTGGAGCTGTTCCCAGAACAGCAAGGCCTGGGGGACCCCAGTCCCCGAGAGGGGTATTGGGAAGGGGATCTTTTGGGAGTAATTGTTGAGCATCGAATTCACCCAAAGTCACTCTGGATCTGCCTGTACCAGCCACAGGACCTCAAGCAAGCTACACCGTCACTCTGAAACTCCATTTTCTCTTCTGCAAAGTGGACCTTTGAAGGTTGCTGTGAAGCATAGAATGAGAAAGTGTGTGTGTGACAAATGGGCTTTGTCAGGAGCCCTTCAAGTGCAGTCAATGACTGGCTTCCCTCTGCCCTCTTCTCTTTCCTTAGGGATGCTCAGATTGTCCTTTGGACTCTCAGATCACTGGGGCTTTATTTGTGCATACAGTAAGTTGTAATAAACACCCGATGCCCTGAAAAATGTAGTCTCACTTTTGCCAGAACCAATGGGACATGAAAACACCAGGTCTAAGTTTGTATAGTTGGTGGAAGATGTTTTCCCATTTCTATATTTTTTGGCATTAACACCTTCATCCCCATTTGTCCTCTTTTCTGAAGATGCCCTTGAGGTTCTACTGGTGAGCCAGGTGGTCTGGGAAGCTGGCAGAAGCCGTGAGGTTACAGAGGTATCCCCACGACAAGGACTCCTTGGCTGTTTTGTCCCCATGGTTTACCTTTTTCTTTTGTGGCCTCCTTGATGTCAGGCTGTACTGTGGGTTCCAGGTATGATAACGCAATCTCAGTTTCACCAAACTGTCTATGGGTGTTCACATCTTGTCATTGAGCCTCACATGGCTTATGGAAGGGGTACAGAACATGCCAACGAGGAGCTCCTGCTCCACCCATAAGTGACAGAATCCATCACGTGCCATGGGAAGCAGGAATAAAGTAGTGAGTCAAACCCAGCAAATGGAGTCAGGTAGACCTGTGGTTAAATCCTGGTTTTGTATTTAGCTGTGTTACCTTGGGCAAGTTGCTTAACCTCTTTAGAGATGGGTCTGTTTCCTCATCTCTAAAATAGAGAATGAAATAATCTTCTCAAATGAAAATTAAAACCGCAGGAACGTGTAGGCATTTCTCACCTACAGATTGGGGAAATCTAGAAATGAGATGACTCACCGTCTTGGTGATTAGATGCAGAAATGGGCATTTTCATACACTGCTGGTGAGAGTATAAGTTGAGACCATCTGTAAGTTAAGAAAGTACTTTGGAAATACCTATCGGAGTAAAAAATACACACGTACTTTAACCCAGCAAGTCCAGTTCTAGAAATTTATATTAATATTCTACCCTCGCATAGATGAGATCGTTACAAAGATGTCAATTTCAGTGTTGTATTTGTTAGCAAAAAAAAAGGAAACATCATACATTTCTAGTAGAAATCGCATTAAGTAAGGGATGGCTTAGTCACACAGTGGAATATTATGTGGCTGCACAATGGAACGTACGTACGGACGTAAAATGACTTCCTGAGGCCAGAGCCTTTCAAGGCTCTGTGCTCCTGTGTACTCCTGCAGATCCACTCGCTTCTCACTTGGGTGGATGTTTCTGTGCATGCCAGTTGCAAGCCTTTTCAGGACCCTGCATGCCTCTTTGTTCTGCCTTAGGGGTTTCTCCATGGCTACAGCCAGGAAGGGTGGGGAGATGAACTCCTTAGGAGCTGACGCTTTACCTGGGAAGGGGTGAGAGTCAGTCCATACTTCCTTGCGTTTGGAGCGAAACTCAGGTAAAACTCCTAAGTTCCTCAGAAGCTCCAGCTGCCCACAGATATCAGTGACTAGTTCAGAGCAGATCAGCACAGGTTTGCCGAAGTGAGCAATTGGGTGACGTGAGCTTATTTTCAGTGTATTAATTTGTATGGTGCTTTTCTATTCATGGCAAGTGATCCAGGTCCTTATTGTTGGTAATAATACAAACCTTCCTTTTAAGATACACTTACTTCAGTTTAAAAGATTAGGGGTGAAAGAAGCTGGCCCAAAGGGCCAGATAGTGTAAGATTCCATTTATATGAAATGCACAGAGTAGGCAAATCCACAGAGACAGAAAATGGATCAGTGGTTGCCAGGGGGCTGGGAGAGGCAGAAAGAGCAGTGACTGCTAATGGGTGTGAGGTCTCCTTTTGGGGTGATGAAAAAAGTCAGGAACCAGATAGGGGTGATGGTTGCACAACCTCGTGAATGTACTTAATGCCACTGAATTGTACACTTTAAAATGGTTAAAATGGTAAATTTTACATTACGAGTATTTTACAACAATAAAAACAACAATGAAGTAGTAGGTGACTTTAAAAAAGATGTTAAGTCAAGAACCGTACCGCTGGCTCTTGGGTCGATATGATCTCCGTGGGGTGAGAGATAGGCTGCGGTTGGGGCGGACTCGCCAGGCCACCTCTGGGGTGATGCTCTCGCTCACCGTGCCCGGCCATGCCAGCCCTGCGGTTTCTAACTGGACTCCCTTTGATCTCCTTTCACGGTTTCTTGTTGTTCGACGTGGCAGCCCCGAGCAGGGAGCCCTCTGTATGAAGCCCAGTCTTGAAAGTTGGCCTTGCCTCAAGCCAAATGAAGGTCAAAGAAAACAAGATTTATTTCCAGGGAGAAGCCAAAACTATGTTTGCTGTAACATCAGGCATCAAATGATGATGTGGTCCCCCCCGCCGTGGAAAAATACTTCCATCTAGTTTCTTCTATTAATAACGGCGGTCAGCCCGTAAAAATTAATGTGTCAACTGCCTCAGAACTGAGCTATCTCAGAGGCCTTTGATCGCTCTCATCGTGGCTGCTGGCCCTCAAAAATGTTTTCACTCCATATTTTCCCTTGATGGGTTTGCAGGAAGGTAATTAAATTATTAAAACTTTAATTGCCTTCCTGTATATAATTATCGCCTGTTAAAGGACACTTTTTATTCACAGTCTAAAAAGTCCTATTTTTTTTTTCACTTTTTCTCTCCAGAAATGACCTTGCTATGTGTGTTCTGAACCATTTTTTTCTTTTCTGTCTTTAATATCGGTCACTCTGAAATGGTGGTGTTTGACTTTGAGGTCGAAAATGGGCGTTCTTTCTTTCCCCTCTCCATCCCTGGACCACTCTCAGCCGGCCCACGTATGGAAGCTCATGACAGATAGGTCACCTTCCAGGGCTTCCCCAGCAGAGGGGCATGATCACTTTTTTGCCGGGGACTCTGTGTTCCCTTGAGGCACTTCAACACCGCCTCCCTCAATTCCTTCACTTTATAGACAAGAAAGGAACTCAGGAAGGGGCCCTACTTGCCCTGGGTCACATGGGAGTCAGGCAACAGGGATTCAGCCCAGGTCTGCCCCGGGAGAGTCAAAGTCACATTTTAACAATTAATTTTGACCTGAGCATCTTAATTCATTCCGCTTGAAGATCTTTATTCATTCCGCTTGTCCTTAACATCCAGCAAAGTGCTATCCTCTCCCTTCCAATCATCTCTTAACATTGCCCTAGCCATCTTTATAATCCTTTGCTAGAGGGAGCAGGCACAGGGGCCTTTGACTCTTTCAGAAACTTGCACACTTCTTGAATGGCACCAGGAACCCAAGTCCAGGCAGCATGATGGTTTGCCACCTTGTCAAACCCAAAGCCTCCTCGCGTAACAACTATTTTATAACCCCTCCCTTCTTATCCTGAAACGGGATTCACGTGGCATAACCTACCTACAAACACGGTCTCAAAGACAATGTCATGACCCTCATGTAAAGGAGAAAATAAGGGAAAGTTATCTATTTAAAATATGTGTTTCAATACGTAAGTGCTCAGGCTTACTCATACTAGAAGTCTTGACCATATCGTCAAATGCTTCTATCCACTTAGCATAAATGAACTTTAAAGGCAATACTTCTCCATATTGTCAAGCATATTGTCAAGCCCTACTTTACGTACTTGAGATTTTGAAATAAGGACTAAGTATATTTGTTCGTAGACTCAAAGACTTACATTGGGGGTGACAGGCTTATATGGAGCAGCTCTGAGTGCTGTGTGGATGGCCCAGACACCGCGAGGGCTCACCAGCTCTCACTGTGATTTGCTGATCAATTTCTAGTAAGATTTCAAACCAAGCAAACTGTAGTCTTCTCTTGATTTACATGGTGGTTGCATTCTTGGAAAATGCAGGGTATGTGAAAATCATTTTTAAAATGCTTTATATCTCTATGTGAAAAAAGAATCATGTTCCAGGCTTGGAAAATTATAAAATGAACTTTCATCTCTATGACTGTCAAAAGTGGGGCAGTTCTTGGTTGAACGAGGGTATCTTGCACATTGCAGGATGCTAATTATTCCCTCCCCGCACGCCTCCTTCCATAAATGCCAGTAGTGCCCCATCAATGTTTCAACCAAACATACCTTTAGTTTCCAAACATTTTCTAGGCACAAGTATTACCCTAGTTGAGAATTTCCAGTGTAATGTTATTAGTACCGGGAATCTGGGTAGCAGGAATTAAGATGGCAATGACAATATTTTATCTCATGATTTTGTGGGTCAGAAATTGGGCTGGGTTTGGCTAGGTGATTCTTCTGCTTAATGTCACATCCATGGAGGTCACTTGGTGATACTCAGTTAGTGGCTGGGCTATTCTGGGGGTTATAGGTGACTCTGCTCACACGTCCGGTGCCTTGGTGGAGGGGATGGGGGAAGAAGGCTGGCTCATCTGGAACTCCAGGTGGCCTCCCCAACATGGCAGTCTCAGAGTGGTCTTATCGGCTCAGGCCTTTCAGAGTGAATGTCCCAAGAGAAAACACAGAAGCAGGAAGGCTCCTTAGAAGTAGCTTTGAGCATCCCAGCATGTCACCCTACCGCATTCCATTGGCCAACCAAGTCTCCAGGGCTGGCCTAGATTCAGGAAGAGGGAAGTTAGACTGCCTCTTTGTGGGAGAAGAAAAGACTGTGTCCATCTTTAATTGGTCACCACCTCTTCTTTTAGGCTTTTGTCTATAAAAGGTGGCTATTTTCAGTATGCCCATGTAGGGGCTGGGTCACCACAGATGAAAGAGACTGGCTAGTCCCTTATGATAGAGTTATAACAGAGTTAAAAGCCACCCACCTGCCTACTTTTCACACTGCTGTGTTTTAAGCCAGCATCATCAGTCACAGTTTCACTGAGTGGTCAGCTTGGTACCCAGGGAAAGAAGTCTCATTGCAGAGTGGCAACTGCAGTGGGGATTCAGCCGGGTAGAGGTGATTTTTCTGGGGATCTCGGGAAAATAAATACCCAGCTCACTTCACTCTGCAGAAACCCATTACGCTCTGGGTTGTCTCTCTTGGGAACCAGATGCGTTTGTGGTAAAGTCCTGGCCACCCAGGAAGCCCCACCAAGCCAGATCACCCAGGTGCCAGAATGGGGGGATATTAGGCAGAGGCTGGGGACGTTTGGGGCACAGTAGGGGATATTTTATTTTTTAAACAACTTTATTGAAATAAAATTTACCTACCATACAATTTATCCATTTAAAATGTACAATTCAGTGGTTTTTAGTAGATTCATAGAATTGTGCAGCCATCATCGCTATCTAATTCCAGAATATTTCATCACTCCCAAAAGACACCCATTAGTAGTCACTTTACGTTCACCTCCTCCCAGCCCCAGGCAGCCACCAATCCGCTGTCTGTCTCTATGAATTTACCTATTTTGGACATTTCATATCAGTGGAATCACACAATATGCCGCCTTTCGTGACTGTTTTCTTTTACTCAGCATAATGTTTTCAAGGCTCATCCATGTGTCGGGACTTCATTCTTTTTCATGGCTGAATAATATTCCACGATGTGGCTATGCTGCATTTTGTTTATCCATCAGTTCATGGACCGAAATATTTTGAGGGGTGGTCCACCACTAAAAGGGGCGCTGGTGGGTGAGCAGCTTGCTGTGGGGCAGAGCTGATAAAGCCAGGACTGAGAAAGGATATCTGGTCCAACTGGGTCCTTACACACTTCTCCGGTTTTCCAAGCATTTGCACTTTTTCCTGAAAGAATGAGAGAGGAGTAAAACCAATATCCAGAACCAGTCCTTACTACTTACTGCCTGGTCTCTACTTATGAAAACTTGTACCTATCCCCCACCCCCTTTGTTTGACGTTTAGAATAAAGTATTTGATTTTGGAAGATGTGGGACTCAAAAGGAAGAATAACACAGATTTTTTTCCTTTATATATATATATATATATATATATATATATATATATATATATATATATATATATATATTTATATTTATTTATTTATTTTAAAGCAAGGAAGACATTAAGAAAGATGTATTTCATAAAAGCTGTTTAGAGAACTGGACGGTCATGAGATATCGCTCTGTTCTCTGTCTCTTATACACACGTGCGCGCACACACACACACACACACACCCTACCCCATGTCCAGATCACTCATGCATGGGATATAATTATGCAATTAACAATCTGGGCCAGACTTGCGAGGCTCAGGGTAGCTCTGTGAAAGGTATTGCTTGAAGTGTGGTCACAGGGTCAGCAGTTTTGTGTGGGGCCTCTGTGTCTTCAACTCATGACAGCAAAGGCTACCCAAGTCACTACTTGTCTGTCACTAGCAGTCTTGATGTCCCAGCAATCAGTGTGACATGTCCTACCTTGAAGGCGCCCTCGGAGGGCCCCTGGCCTCACACAGGGCTCCTTTTCTCTGGGAAAACAGTTTGCATCCCAGGCCAGGAGCTTCTGCTCACACTGAGCACACGTGGTGTGGAAAACATCTCACAGTGGGAAATGAGTTGGACTGGGCCAGGAGGGAGGAAGTGTCCTCCGCAGGCCCATTTGGTCTTGGGTACGATTTCAAAGGTCCCTGTTTTGAAATTATGAGACCACCAAAAAAGCATGCTGGGGCCAAAAATGACTGTAAAAGGTAATAATTGTTAATAACTTGGCGTTCACTCTGTCATTTGAGCAGCCTGGTTTTGCAAACATGAAGGACAACATTGTAAGCAAATAGGAAGGCCACAGCCTGGCCTGTAAAACCGTTAACCGCACCATAACTAAGTATTAAATGTGAGTTTTAATTCAATTTATAGCTTTAATAAGGGTTTTTGCACCAACTTAGAGAGGAGGAGAGGATTCGAGATCTATAAAGTCAGAGACATAGTGCTCTGAGCATCCCGCTATTTTCATAATCATGGCAGCAACCTTGACCTGGGCATTCCTGGCAAGTTAACCTTTGGTGTTTACTGGGCACTTCAGGACACTTTTAACGAGGAGCCATATGGTCAGAGTTTGGGGTGCCCACACCTCTGCAGTTCGGTTGGCAGAGCTGTCCTCGCTGCTTCATCATCAGCTCCTGAGATCTGGCTGTGTGGCCTTCGGGTCAGCTGTCCATCTCAGGTAGGCCCACCAGGTGCCAACCAAACCTGGGCTTCCTCTGTACACTGGTTTTTAGCCTTGACCTTCGAGGTTTCCCACCAGACCCCCCACAGTTTCCTCTAGGGCAAGTTTCAAGGAGTCATGGAAAAATAGATTCTTCACTCAAAAATGCTGGCAACACGCATGCGTTGATTTCCTCGGGGCAGGGGCACCTTGCGGGGGGCAGGAGGGCTACCTGCTGACTCATATGGCCCTTGATTGTGCTCTCTCCTGCTCGGTCAGTGGAGGCAAGGATCGTCGGACACGATGAACTTCCATTTTTTAAAAATTACAGCCTGCTTCTTTTTCTCCCATAAAAACTACATGTTTATAAGCAGAAAGTCTAGACAATTCAGAACCTTATTTCTAAGAAAATAAAATCATGCGTGACTCCAACACTCAGGACTAAATTCTGTGAACATTTTGGTCTTTTTGCTTTCATTCTTTTTGAAGCACAGATACCCTTATTGAACAATCATGATAGCTGCCACGGTTGCTGTTTTCCACAGGCCAGGGGTTGTGACAATTGCCTTATGTAATCCTAGCTCCTTAGTACTAGAAACAACATTGTGGGGTGTGTTTTTAAGGGACCATTAATTGGAGTCCATTGAAATCAGGTGGTTGCTCAAGGTCACAAAGGTAGCACATAGTGAGGTTGGGGTTTGATCCCAATTGTGCCTGATCCCAAAATTCATCCACCCATCATACCTGCCGATTCATTAAATCCGTGGCTTGTTCAGGTTGGTCTCATACTTAGTTATGTAAGTGCTGTATTTACTTGTGAACTTGTCCCTGTGGCTTCATGGCACAAATGAATGAGTGGATGGACAGACGGATGGACGGATGGACGGACAGATGGATGGATAGATGCATGGATGGATGGACAGATGGATCTAAGCAAGGGTGCATGAGTAGCATTTCCAAGCCATGCCTCTGTGTGGAGCCCTAGGGGTAGGCGGTTCACCACTTCAGGCTTTTCACACCTGGACAGCCAAGTGGGTGTTCATCTCGGCAGAGACCTCTGTCTGGGGAGTCCCTTCCATATTCACTGATCAGGGAGACCAACCCTGCCCTCTGTCCCTCCATGGCGACCTCATCCTGGCCCTGCTGGCTGGCCCACCACTGGTCCTGGAAGTATGAGAAATCCTCCCTTGGTGCATGCCCTACCTTCCCAGGGCTCTGGGACCCCAGAGACATTCTGGCCTGAGACCCTGTGTGTGTGTGTGTGTGTGTGTGTGTGTCTGTGTCTGTGTGTGTGTGTGCGCGCGCGCGCGCATGTGTATGTTTATTTTGCTAAAGGTCCCTGTCTGTCCTCTATGCACGGACTTATCCAAGTCCTTTATGTACTATGATCAAAGAGGGTATTTGTGAATTTTTTGGATATATTAATAAGGACTGAAACAAAGAGGGCTTTCTGATTAACCGCCAATTCACTAGAAAATCGGTTCTCTGAAGCCAGACTGCCTGGATTTAAATCTCGGCTCTGCTTTTCAATAGCTGTGGGCTTTGAGCAAGTCACTGAATCTCTCTGAGCCTCTACTTCTTCATCTGCAAAATGAGGATAAAAATTGTACCTATGTCCTAGGGTCGTTATGAGGACTAAATGTAGAACACATAGAATGGCTATTATTATTAACTACTAATTGCTCATTCATTAATATTAATTATTAATGTTTAGTAATGATTATTATTTACATGACTAACAATTATGATTAACATTGTTATTTCATAGTAATATTATTATTATCCAAGTTGCATTACCCTCCAGGTTTTGATATATCATGTTTTCTTGCCAGCACTGGCTCAAAACACATTTTTGGTATGGAAAGATAGCTCAACTTTCATTTTTTGAATAGGTAAGTCAAAATAAAGAAAAAGAATTGCCCAACCCTAGCTGTGGTGCTTCTGCGAAACCATTAGCTAACCCCACCATGAGCCCGCCCTCCCCACCCCCAGCCGAGGCCCTTCTGTCTTCACATCTCCGAGTAAAAACGTCTCTCCACCGCGGTGTTTTGTTCCGCAGTCTTTCCCAGGCCTCGGGCTTTCATAACTCATCTCCTAGGGTTTTTGTGAAAATAGAAACCAGTGTTTTCCAAAGGATGACTTTCTGAAATCTGTGACCCTCTGTTCAGAGCTGGGAGTTCGCTTTCTCGTTTCCGTGTATAATGTTCACGGGGAAGGTTCCAGGTGGGAAAGAGAATTCTCTAAGAGGGGAGTGAGTGGAGGGTAAGGAGCCCTCTGCTCAGCCCTGCTCTTTGGCTGCTGGGATCAGGGACCAAATGCTTGCTGAGCAGGTCAATTCATTTCTTCAGCACATGGGCTCCTGGGTGAGGGTTGGCTCCTACCTCCTTCCCTCTGCTCTTTCCACCCTCGGCTCTCTGTCTCTCTGCATGGAGTTTTGGTGACATATAAGGAATTGAATCACACTGTCAGTTACCACGACATCTTCCTTCCTTCTCTCCAGATTGTCCCAACATTTCTGTGTCAGCTACATGCATCACTAGCATGCTGGCCACCACCATGCCCGGCCTGGGCCATGTCAAAGCCCCCAAACCCTGCGCCTCTCCCATGTAGCTCTCCAATATCCAGTGAGCCACCGCCTTGCCCTCCAGCGTCTCCAGCACGCTCGTATCTACCTGGGACCCTCCACGCACCTGTCCCATTTGCCTGGGGTTCTATCCACAGCTCTTCTCATGATGGGTTTGTTTCCTTCGTCATGCTTTGGCTTCAAGAATACCTTTGCAGGCCGTCCTGTCCAGACAATTCCTCTCTTTTCCACAGCCTTTACTTCCCGCTTAGTTACTAATTGGCACCCATCACGGGATGCATCATAATTTTTCTTTAGTTTAATATCTGGCTTCCCCACCAGACTGTGAACCCTGCAGAGGACTATGGTCTCTCGCTCATTGGTGTATCTTCAGCACCTAGCATGTGACTCAGTAAAGATTTGTTGAAAGAACGAATGAAAAAACATTTGTGAGGCTTGCCCTCCCATTTGGGCAGATCTTTAGATTGGATTTTTACTGCCTAGTATGTTCTCATGGATACCCAAGAGAAAAAGCTCTCCCCTCAACCACACAATTTGACTCTTACCTCTCACCTGGAGCACGTTTACCTGAATCCGTTGCAAGAGTTCACTGGGCAGACCCCATAGGCATTAGGCAGTACGGCTGGGAATAGTTTATCGCACAGCAGCACTTACAGTTCACGAATGTCCTGAGAGCATCACCCTCTACACCAGCGGTCCCCAACCTCTTTGGCACCAGGGACAAGTGCTCCTATGAGAATCTAACGCCTGGTGATCTGGGTGAAGCTGAGGCGGTGATGCTAGCTCTGGGGAGCAGCTGCAAATACAGATGAAGCTTCGCTCGCTCTCCTGCCACTCACCTCCAGTATTGGTACCAGTCTGTGGCCTTGGAGTTGGGGACCCTTGCTCTACACAAACCTGCCAGTGGTCTAGAGACTGTGCATATGCCCACCATGGGGTTTTGGCTCCTACTGTGCCTCCTTTCTAGAAAGCCCCTGGATTTCTCAAACTCCACTCACTCCCCCAGTGCTCCCCAGCTCGTAAGGCTCAGCTGAAGCCCACCATTCCAGAACATCTCCTGGATTTTCAAATCCTGGAGCCCGCCCTGCCCACCACCGTCATTTCCCAAGTAACTCTTGCCAGTCTCAGCGGTGAGCAGTTCCCATTCTCTTCCTGTCTCTCAGGTGCTGGAAACATGTCTTTCTTCAAAGAGAATACCAGCCTGCAGACAAGACTTTATTTCTCCCAGCAGTTCTACTCCCAAGTGTCTCCCTAAGAGAAATAAAAACACAGGTCCATGCAAAAACCTGCACGTGGATGTCAGCAGCATAAGAGTGGAAGCAACTCAGATCTCCGTGACCTGATGAATGGATAGACAAAGTGTGGTCCATCCACACAATGGAATATTATTCGGCTCTGAAAAGGAATGAAGTCCTGATACATGTCACAAAGTGGATGAACCTCCAAAACATGATGCTAAATGAAAGAAGCCATGATACAAAAGATCACATTTCATATAATTCCGTTTATATGAAATGTGCAGAATAGGCAAATCTGTAGGGATGGAAAGTAGCTCAGTGGTTGCCAGGGGCTGGGGGAGGGGGAGTGGGAAGTGACTTAAGAAGTACGGGATTGCTTTTTGGGATGATGAGAATGTTCTAGAACTTGATAGTGGTGATGGTTGCACAATTCCGTGATTAAGCTAAAAATTTCTGAATTGCATACTTTAAATAATTTTATGGCAGGTGAATTTCATCTTAATAAAAAAAATCATTTTTTCTTATTTTAGTCTGATTCCTCTCCCCAAACTGCCCCCACCTGCTACCTCCCTTGGTCTTTTTGGACTGTAAGGCTTTGGTTTTGCTAGTGAAATATGTCCAAAGAGTTTTCTTAAGACCTGTCATGGAAGTTAAAACATAACACCAAATGTAATGAAGGAGAACAAAGCTTTTCTGCTGGGAAGGCGGGTGCTGGTGTAGGGCTGTCTCTGGCTGCAGGGGTCCTGCCCACGGTGTCCCCAGCTGGAAGAGGGCAGGAGGACCCAAGGATGCCCCACTTTCTAGCTGGTCCTTTCAGGAGGGCTGAGTAAAGGGACCTGCTGGCTGTTTCCATGGTGTGGAGCAGAGTGTGGGTGGAGGGATTGAAGTCCAGAGTTACCTGTGCCTTGACGTCTGCGGAAGAAGGTCCATGATACCCTGGGCTTCCTGCAGAAGCAGCTGAAACTGTAAACAATGTGGCAAGTTGCCAATCTGCTTCAGATCTCTGCTCCACCCCTTATGGGCTTGAAGAAATCCATGAGCCTCAGTTTCCCCTAATAATAATGATGATGACAGATGCCTGTGGTGGTCCGGAGACTGGGGCCACTCTGGGTTGTCTTGGCGGAGTGTGGTGGGGATGCCTGGGCTTAGAGAGGGACATCCTTTAAGTGAACATTAGTTTATTTTATAGTAACGCATTCAAGTGAGTAAGTAAGTACCCGCTGTGGTTCAAAAGTCGAGCTGTGATGAATTCCCGAGAAGCTTCACTCTTGTCTCCACCCATCAGCTGATCCCTCCACCTCTACCGAGAATGGGGTTTGTCCATTTCTCCTGTGTCATGGGGGCAGCCAGAAAACACAGCGCTCAAAGAAGCAGAGATTAAAAACAACTTTCTCGAGGCCTATTTTACATCTCATAAAGTCCACCCATTTCAGGTGTACAATTCAAGGTTTTTTTTAGTAACTTTACACGGTCTGAAATCAGTTACACCATTTTCGCCCCCTGATAATTTTCATCATGCCCATTTACAGTTAACGCCTCCAGCTTCTTTCAACCACTCACCAACTTTCTCTCTATAGGTTTGCCTTTTCTGGGCATTTCATATAAATAAAATCACAGAATACATGGTCTTTTGTGTCTGGCTTCTTTACTTATAATGTTTTCAAGGTTCATCCACGTTGCTGCATGTGCCAGTATTTTAGTTCTTTTTTTGGCTGAATAATATTTCATTGTGTTAATAGCTCCCATTTTGTTTATCCACTCACCTGTTGATGGGCACTTGGGTTGTTTTATGCAAATAGATTCTTATTTTCTTCTCTTATACAAAGGCTAGCATTACTTCTGTACTTATATATGAACACACATATGTACATATGTGTGTATATGTATTTATGCGTGTGTTCTGATATATAAGTGCGTGTGCATGTATATGCGTATATATACATATGTCTATAGTCTTGTGTCTTGCTTGCTTCACTTAATGATATACATTAGATTCTTTTTTAAATCATTGCTCATCATTGATTTCCTGCCATGATCCCAGCTGTGAGCATGGCCTCTCGGTGAGCTGTCCTCTGTCTCGATTCCTGAGGAGGGCACAGAGCCTCTATCCCACTCACTGGCGGTAAGTACGACACTGGGTAGCCTTGTCTTGTGGATAATACACCCCAAGCAGATCGCAAGCTCAGGAGGGCAGGGCCCAGGACTCCATCTGGCACGTAGAAGTTGCTCAGGGGGCTTGTCTATCGATGATTAAAAAAAATGCCCCCTTGCGCCCGAGCGTGTCCCTGAGAGCTTTTCCTAGAGCTGACACTTGGCTCCTTTGGCAAGAGAAGGAGGCAGGGGCTGTATTCCCATCGGCAGCCCCCAACCCAGCTCCCAGCCCCTCAACCTGGTTGTGCTGCGTACTTGGGTGATTCCAGAGAAGGGACCAGCTGCGAAGCCCACTGCGTGACACTGAGGGTTCCACTCGTTTCGGGGTCAGTCCTGGGAAGCGCTGGAGACTCTGAGGGGAATGGAGCAGAGACAGCCCCTCATGATGAGAATGAAGAAAGCTCTGTTTGCAAGCACTGACTTTGTGTGTGCGTGAATGGACCCATGTCCCCTGCCAGGGACCCATGAGGAAAGCATAGTGTGAACCCATTTCACAGGGAGGTAAGTAGATACTCAGCAGAGCCCAGAGCCCACCCTCCCATTCACCTGCTTTACTTCCTCCAGAGGAGAGGGTCACTGGGTCACTGCTGCTCTGAAGTAGTGACAAAAACCAGGATGATCATAAAACACGCTGCTGCCGCACACGTGCCAGTTTCATCCCGTAGGGTGCTCGCCGCAGACCTCACAGTGTCGCACATTCCCATTTCACAGATGAGACAAGTGAGGCTGGGCTGGGAGGAGCGGCCAAGGTAAGATTTGAACTCTGCACGGGCAAGACGTCAGCAGTGCAGGGCAGAGCATGGACAGGACGGAGGGAGAGTGGCGTAGGTGGCAGCTCGGCCCCCCGGAAAGCTCCCGGTTCCTACAGGGGCTCTGGTCAGCTAGGGGGCAGGTTCTTGCCCCTGCCTTCCTGGCCTCTGTCCTGGCCCTGGGCCCAACACTCCAGTCTATTTTCCAGACAGGAAATATGAATCAAAATAACATGACATACTCAACCATAATTAGCGCTGTGTCGTGAGGCTGAGCGAGCCTTAATGAGGAGCAGGCCTCTGCAGCCAAACCTGCCAGCCACGCCCTCCTTCCCTCCCTGTCCTCCCCCAGCGCCATCCATCAGTTCCCCGTCCCCAGGTCCGTGGAGAGGGCAGGAGAGAGAGAGGGAGAAAGTGAGGACCAGAGGAGGCAGATAGAAGAGAGAGGGGGAGCCGGAGAGGAGGGGGAGGGTGAGGGGGAGGAGGAGAGGGGAGCCCTTTGTGTGTTATTTGGTTTTGCCGTTTTGACGCACTCGGATTCTCTGGGTATCTAGCTTGCTCTGGACTTTGATAGCATCTTGTACTCTCTGGAGTCCATTTGGGAGTTCTCTATGAAAGTCTCTGGCTGTACAAGAACGGGCTGACCCCGCGGCCCTTCTAGCTCCAGGGCTTGCTCAGATCCTGCCATTCTCCTTCCCCTCTCTCTGTCTCTGTCTGTTCTGTGTATTTCTCGGTCTCTCTCCTGTTAGCTGTATCTCTCCTGGTCTCCCCAAGCTTCCCTCTGTCCCTTTCCCCATCTCTGTGCTCTTTCTATCTGTCTTTTTCTTTGTGTCTCTCTTTCTCAGCTCCCGTTCTCTCTTTGTTTTTCTTCTCTTCTCTCTCCCCTTCGGTTTCCCCCAAACGAAAGGACTCCTGATGAAGAGAGAGGCTAAGGCTGCAAAGATGTCCCTTCAGGCCCGCCCTTTCCGGTGACCTCCCAGCTCAAACCCCTCTCCTCTCTCCAGCCCCTCAGCCCGCCCCTCTCTCCCAGAGACCCCCCAGAAGCTCCCCTCCTGGAAATGCCCTCCCTGCGACCACCCCCTTGCTGGCTGACCTCTGCTTCCCTGGTGGTCTTCCCTTTGGTCAGCTGGGTGAAAGGTCGTGGCTGTTGGAGGAGGCCCGGGGTCTTTGAGAGCATCTAACTGGGTGTTCCCCACATGAGGGCCTGGGACCTCTGGGGACCCCGGGCCGCCCAGCCTGGGAGACGCAATCTGTGAGCAGTTTGCTCCTTCATTCCTTTTCCATGTTCCTTTTTACGTTCGCCGTTCATGCTCTTCGCGGGAAAGCCCCGCACATCAAGCATCCGTGAAGCTCCGCGGTCCCGCCTTGCAGAGGACATCACTGTTAGTATCAGATATGTCAGCAGGAGTTTGTCTAAGCAATTTTATCCTGCTTTTCTGGCTTGATGATAGTTTTGCAACTAAGGGCACAGCTCTTAATGATCAGACCTGGACCAAGTCAGTGAGCACTGCGAAGCCTCAATTTCTTCATCTGTAAAACGGGAACAAGGACAGCGTTGAAGCCCCACAGGGTTGAAGGGAGGACTCAGTGGGCGTAAACACGCATCCAGCTCTGGTCCAGGCCCTGAGAAAGGGCTCAATGAGTAGTCACGACAGTGTGTGTGCCAAGCCTGGTGCTGTCTGTGTTCATGCACATGAGCTCACGGAATTGTCACAATGGTCCCTGGTGCAAATGACGTTATCCTCTTTTAGAAATATGAGATCAGGCTCAAAGAAGTTGAGTTACTTGGCCAAACTCTACTATTATGAATTTCTTTATTCATTCATAGTTCCACCCAATATCTCATGAATGGTGCTGTGCACCGTGCACCGTGCTAGGCACCGAGGCTGCCATGGGGAGCAGGGCAGGTGTGCTCACTACCCTCGAGCGCTTTCAGTCCAGCAGGGGACAGACATTCCACACCTTCACACCGGGAACTTAAATCACATGACACAGTGTTGTGAGTTCATCTAACCTGGGCTGGGGGTGGTGAGCCAGGACTTCTTTCAGCATATGGCCTTGGCAGTGAGATTTGCTGAACGAAGAGAGGTTAAGAAGTAAAGGAGAGGTCTATGGCCATGCCACTTTGAACAAGCCTGATCCCGTCTGATTTCGGAAGCTAAGCAGGGTTGGGCCTGGTTACTACTTGGATGAGAGACCACCGAGGAAGACCAGGTGCTGTAGGCTTTAAAAAAAAAAAAGAAGTAAAAGAGGAAAGCAGCCCAGGCAGAGGAAGCAGCAAGTGCAAAGGCACTGGGGTGAGACAACGCTGACCATACTCACTTGTGTGGATAAGACAAACTCGAAGGAATGGAGTAAACAGTGAAACATGGGAGGTCAAGGCTGGAGAGGCTGGCTGAAGGGCTTGCAGGCCACTGAGAGGAGGTGGTCTTTCAAGCCCAGAGTGGCCCAACCTTGTGGCTCAGGGCAGTGCCAAGACAATCTCTGGGTATCAGCCCTCAGTCCAAGGCTTGCCTCAGCTGCCAGCAGCCTGGTTGGTATCTGACAGTGCACTGCTCACTGCAAGTGGCCCAAGGTACTTGCCGCTCTCATCCCTTGCTATGGGTGGCTTCAGCTATAGCAGCCCAGGAAGTGTCCTCAACCTGGGCATTTGCGTGAGTGTCCAGCTCAGAGATGGCCACTGCCTATTATGGACAAATAGTTCTAGAATTGCTAGAGGAGCTTGTTTTCCCTCCGGTACAGGGAGCGTGGCATGTACCTGAGCTTGCTGGGGTGGGGATCACCAGAATCTCTGTCCTCACAGACTAGGTTCTGCTGTCTGCATGAGGTCATGGTGGGGGACGCCCAGCTCACTGTGGGGTGCTTGTATCAGGGCTGCTTGCACACTCTATAAATTAGAGCTTCATTTTTACTGATTTTTAAATAGCTCTATTGAGACGTAATTTACGCACCATGAAATTTACCCATTTTAGGTGTACAATGGAATTCGACTCAACAATGAAAACAAAAACAAAAATAAAAACGAATTACCTACCTACTATGCATGACAAAGCTAACACTCAAAAACTTTATGCTGAGTTAAAGAAGCCTCATGCAAAAGAACACATGTGCAGTGATTTTATTTATATGAAATTTCTAGAAAACATTATTTCCTTATTTTGGAATATCCGATATGGAAAAATTCAATTGAATTTAAAATTCATTCTTTTTTTTTATCCCAAAACCTTTTTTGTACATTTGTTTATAATAGAAAACGATGTGCAATAGGGTCTTTAAAACAGTTTTAATTATTACCCATTTTTAAATAGTTTTAAAAATTGGTTAAAAGTTTTTTTAAAATCACCTCGTGTAAACCAAATGGTTTTTTTTGGCAGTGATTATTAAGATCTTGAAGAATCATCTTCAAAATGTCTCTACCAGTGCTAGATGTTGCATATGCCTTGTCCCATATCCCCTTGCCCCCAGTTCACCTGCAGCTCTGGCAGACAAGTTCCAGTCAGCTGGCAGCACCCTCCCTTTACCCTCCCCGCATTGCAAGCACCTGAGTTTCTCTTATTTTCTGCTTGAGAACTTTTTTTGGCATGCGAAAGATTGCTTCACTCATATCCCCGTGCAACTTGGAAGTGAGAAGATGGGTACGTCCTTCTATGAAGGGGCGGGGGCGGGGGGGATGGGAGATGGAGTGATGAGAGTTGGTAGATAAATATCCCTAATTCCTTACCCTCAAAGGGGGGCAATTCCATATGTAGGATCATGTCATCTGCAAATAGAGATAGTTTTAGTTCTTCTTTTCCAATTTATATCCTTTTTATTTCTTTTTCTGACCTCATTGCTCTGGCCAGGACGTCCAGCACGGTGTTGAATAGCAGTGCAGGCGGGCATCTTTGTCTTGTTCTTGATGGTAGAAAGCAAGCTTTCAGTCTTTCACCATTGAGTGTGATGTTAGCTGAGGGTTTTTCTTAAATATTGTTTACCATTTCGGGAAAATTACCTTCTGTTTCTAGTTTTCCGAGTTTTTTTTTTTTTTAAATCATGAAAAGGGGTTGGATTTTGTCAATTGGCTTTTCTGTGTCAATTGAGATGATTAGGTAGTTTTACCCCATTTTATTTTATTAATGTGGTGCATTACAGTGACTGAGCTTCATATGTTGGACCATCCTTGCATTCCTGGGATAAGCCCCACTTGGTAATGGTGTACCAACTTTTTAATATGCTGTTGGATTCTGTTTGCTAGTATTCTCTTGAGGACTTTTCATCATTATTCATAAGGGATAGGGCTCTGCAGCTTCTTGTGGTGGCAGGAGGGCACTTCTGGAGCATGTCCCACATGGCTTCTCGGAGGTCCCCGGCGGAGATGAGTCCCATGCGCCCACAGTGGTCTCTATGTCCAATGTCCTCCTTTACTGACTCCTCTGTCTCCTCTGTCTCACTCTTATTTCTGCACTTGTGCTTCCTGATGTCTCCTCCCTAGTAAACTACTTTCTATTGTCCTCCTCTGTCTCACTCTTATTTCTGCACTTGTGCTTCCTGATGTCTCCTCCCTAGTAAACTACTTTCTCTCAAGTCCTCATATCAGATCTGCTTTGAGAGGAATAAAAACTGGGAGAACCCAGGCTGGCGTGACTATTTCAAGCATAAAATCTAATTTAAAAAATTACATTCGTGGAGGAAAGATCAA
This sequence comes from Pteropus medius, assembly GCF_902729225.1. Taxonomy (NCBI): domain Eukaryota; kingdom Metazoa; phylum Chordata; class Mammalia; order Chiroptera; family Pteropodidae; genus Pteropus; species Pteropus medius. Next base: position 3,600,761 of record NW_024349801.1, read on the forward strand.
AAGCCTACTTTAAAAAAATTAAATTACCTTTATTTGGAAGTTTTGTATTCTTTCAATATTTAAACATTTTCCCCAACCGCGAATTTTATGTGTTTTTTTTTTTTTCAGCATAAGTAAAAAAAATGATGCTTTTCCTTACCAGATCCCGGTAGGGGCCTCCACCCACTTTTCAATGGTCCCTTATGGGCTGCACAATGTTACCATATTCTGTGTGGGCTGTAAGGGCAGAGAAGTGTGTGGGAAGCCCTGCTTTGGGCAGGGGATGGTGGCAGCTGCCTGGTATCTGTGTGGAGGGGATTGCAGGGGACCCTGCCCTTGTTTTCTGTTTGAAGCTGGGAAACAAGAGGAGCCTAGGGCTAGACCCCCCAGCCTTGTCCTAGATGCACTCACAGAGTAATCAACAACACCCCCCTCTCTGCTCATCCACCCAATAACCCAGGAGTTCCCACCATTCCTCTCAATGAGACCACCATTTGCCACAGGTAAGATAGCAGATGGTTGGGCCCCATTCACAGAAGAGACCTTTACTCTTCCTTCCAGGTTAACACTAGAGAAAGCCAGTGAGCAAGAATGCCACCATTACCCTGGTTATCTAGAACTGCCTGTAACCTACATAAACATGCGCAGGGAAGCACGTATGGGAACCTAGCCTCAGCCTTGACACACAGTCCCTGTATTTTGTAGCGATTAAGAGCCTCAGTCTGGGATCAAGGATTCGAATCCTGCCACTAGGCTATTGTGTGACGCAAGGTGGGCAGCAGGAGGTTTGGGGGAGGGGCTTGCCAGTCTTGCTTTGGCTCTTGGACTTGTCCTAAATGAGATGGAACATTGAGGGGTGCTAGGCAGGGAGCAATGGGGGCTCCTTTACAATGCACAAGGGTCTCTCTGAATGAATAATCTAATTTAATTCTCAGGCTCTCAAGACTCATGCCTGGAAGGTTTGCAGATGTTGCTATGATGACAATTACTTTCAACATTCCCCCAGGCCAGGGACTGGACCTTTGTGGAGAAAGCATGCATTGGACCAACTATGACAAACCCTAGGGTGGGCATGAAGGGTGTCCCTTCCATAAGGAAGTTCTAGTTGGTCCATGGGGGTGAAGAGCCAATCTGTCTAATTCATCCCTCACTTAGATGATCTAATTACCCTTTTAACCTTTGTGGGGGCTTAATTAAGGCTGTTTAGTCTGGGTATGCTGCATTTGACTCATTAGGTAAAGCTCATGGCCTTCCCTCTAGTCTGTCAATGACCCAGATAGACAGACTTTCCAAGGTGTCCCCTGAGAGGAAGAGAAAATGAATGGTTTTACTTAAGCTCTCCCCAGCCTGTGGCGGGTGTGAGCTGACCAGAGAGCACTTGCAGGGGATTAGAACTAGGGGTTAGATACCACTCTTTTAGCAAATTGTATGGAAAAACGGCAAACCCAATGAGATCCCAGAGACCATCTCATCCAGGGGTTAGCAAACATTTTCTGTAAAGGGCCCAGATAGTAGATATTATAGGCTATGTTGGCTTTGGTTGCAACCACTCGATTCTGCCCGTGAAAGCAGCCATGGGCAGTATGTAAATGAATGGGTGTGGCAGTGTTCCAATAATACTTTATCAACCAAAAAAGATGGTGGGCCAGATTTGGCCTGAGAGCCTTAGTTTATTGATCCCAGATCTAGTAAAATTTTCTAAGTGAGGAATTCAGACAACCTCCCTTCTAACACCATAATAGCTCACAGGCTATAATCTTTCTGAAGCTTCCTTCTTCAGCAAATTTCAGGTCTTTTTCAAGGTTAAGTGTCATATTTTCTATATATAGTATTTATGGGTTTTCTGGCCATTTAACATGTATGAAACTAAGGTACCATTTTTATTAGATTCCTATTGTTTGTTTTTTAACATGTCACTGATGAAGTTTTTGAGTGTTGTTCTCTTAATCCCTTTCTTCTCATAAACTCTGTGGTTTTGTCATCCAATTTTGCATAGTGCAGTGATTTTAAGGAACATGTATGCCATGTTGTAGAAGAACTGACCGTATTTTTAATCCAGGTCTACCGAATTGTAGTCCAGTATTTTCCATCTGCATTGGTTTAGAATTGGCTTGGCCACAGTAACAAATAAACCTTGAAATCTCAACAGTTTCATACCATAAAGATTCATTTCTCTCTCACTCAAAGTATAGTTCAGGTTGGTGACTCTTTAGGATGGGTGCCTCCATGCTGTGACTCAGGGATCCATGATCCTTTATGTGGCTCTGTTCTCTCATCACGTGACCTCCATAGTCACTGACAAAGTGGAAGACGGAGCTGGAGGATCCTGGAGGATGTTTTCTAGATAAGGTCTGGGAGTGGCTTAGAACACTCCTGCCCATATTTGTCAGAAAGCTGTCACACAGCCCGTACCTAGCTGTGAGGGAGGCTGGGAAATGTAGTCTTCTTGAGTATCGAGGAAGCGGAACAGGATTTGATGTGCACACTGCAATGTCTTGGTCACATAGCCTCATCTCAATCCACTTACCTTTCGATAATTCACTGGCATTTTATGCCAGGCACTATTCTAGGCTCTGGGATACATCAAAAATAAAATAAAACAAAACTATAGAAACAAACCTTACTTTTGTGGAGTTTACGTTCTGGGGAATAGCTATAAAAAAGCAAACAAGTTAATGTTATGTGTGTCTGCTGTGATGTGCTATGAAACAAAAAGAATACTTGGAAGTGGGAGAGAAAGCATTGTGGGTAGTGGCAGCACCGCAACTTTAAAAGGATAGTTGGTTTGAAACCCTCTCTGAGAAGGTGGCATTTGAGAAAAATCTTGAAAGAGATTCAACAGGGAGCCATGGGGAAACCTGGAGTAAGAGAATCTTAGCCAGGGTGAACAGCTAGTGCAAAGGTTTTGAGGCAGAAACATACCTGGAATATTCAACGAACCGTAAGGTGTTCAGTGTGGCCGAGAGTGTTTGGAGGGGAGGGAGGGAGGGAAAGTAGTAGGGGATGAGATCAGAACTATCAAAGGGTGGATTTCTGAGAAGATGTGGACTATTTTTAAGACTTTCAGTTTGAGACCACTGAAAGTCATATGATTGCTGCACTAGAGCCCAGGACATTGTATTCTACCTCTTGGCGTCACCACTGACCCCTGGCATCGGGTCCTTTGATAGATGAGGAAAGCGGGGCTTAAAGAGGTTAATGATTCCTATTTCCCAGAATCATAAAACTAAAATGAGAAAGTGGTTGTTGCGTGTGTTGGGAACTTCAGTTTCGCTTTATGGTAATGTGCAATAAATATTGAGATTGTCCAGATAGGTGGACCCTGGGTGCCATGGGGTTAGTGAGTTACCCCTTGAGTCCTTGCTCCAGCTGGAAGTTCTGTGGTTCAGACCCTTTGTCTGAAGACAGCATCTCACTCACTCATTTACTGGTCCTGATGGGGCTGCAGACAAGGTGAAAACACTCTGTGATGTTTTTTCCTCTGTGGAAAGGGGGCAGGCAGGGAAGCAGCAAATAATTAAATTGATGTCGACATTTATTGCTGTGAAGGCAATAAAAGCATCACATGGCTTCCTCATAAAAAGTCATAAGGTCTATTTACAGTCCCACATTATTTTTCTGGTAATCCAAACCAGAAACTTTCTCTGAAGCTCATATGTGTTCAGCTGAGAGCTTCATGACTGGCTGGGGGTATGCATCAAACCCTCCTTCTCTTGATGGAGGGGAAGAGAACTGTGTTTCAGTCTCTGTGGTTTATTGATTCAAGGCAAATGCCTTTTGGCCATTACCCAAAAGGTCAATAGCTGCAATCTTGGCATTTCATTGGCAAAAGGCAGGGATTCTATGCTTGGGCCATAGAACCTAGCAACTATGAACCATCAATGTTACTTCAATTATCCATAATGATATCTCATGTTTCAAGGCCACTTATCAATTTTCTCAGGATGTTTGTATAGAGTATGAATTAGGGTTATTTCTTTGGAAGAACAAATCAGTTACATGTATCAAAATTTAAAATTCATGTGCATCTTTATCCAGCAATTTCACATGTAGGAATCTGCCCTGCAGATGAACTCACACATGTGCTCAAAGGCCCATGAATATTGAAATAAATATATTTTATTTGAAATATTAAAATAAATAAAGTCAATATTGAATATCGATATGCTGAAAATACAGAAAACTACTGAAATTTCTATAGGTAGATGGTTATAAATAAATAACAGTACACGAGCCTATAAAACAAGACTACATAGCCACGAAGCAATTGAGGATGGTGTGTGTGCAACTGCAGCACGATCCCCGAGGTGCAAGGTTAAAAAGTAAAATACAGAAGACCACGTTTATAATAATCCCATATATCCAGATTTAAAAAATCTATGCTAGTATATACATAGAAAAATTCTGGAATGATGCACAAGTCACTATTAAAAGTGGTTCTGGCGATAAGGGAAATCGAAGGCCTTTTAAAAATAATATAAATGCCTTACTTTTACAATTAAAAATGTAGTAAAAGTTTATTTATTACCTGTGGAGGCGACTATTGAATAGAATATTGGAGTTGAACTCAGACCTTCTAAATCTGACTCCAGCTGCCCCACTTACTAGCTATGTGATCTTGGGCAAGTGGCTTTTCTTGGACAATCAGTCTCGCTGATTATAACATGTTATTTTATTTTGGCAGGGTAAGTATAAGGTTAAATAAGGTGATATTTTCTGAAACTCTTAGGTGAGATATGACACATCACCCAATGTTAGACAATCTTGTTATTTCATCTTAATAATGTATCAATTTAGGTTTTTTGTTGTTGTTGTTGTCTTTATTGTTATGAGAAATAGACATGGACTTAGAAATCGTAAGGAAAAAAAGGAAATAGAAAGAAAATTTAATTAGAGGGATATTATGAGAGCATGGAGAATAAACTTAATTATATTTTGGAAAAGACTAGAACTAGAGCGGCTCTTATGAACCATTAATGAAAGGAATCAGCTGCAACTGTTTTTTTTTTCCTTTCATTTATTCTGCTCAGGATCCAAATTCTCAGGATAGAGACTTTGATTGGCTGATATTGGTCTTGTGCCCACCCCCAGGCTTATGGAGGGTGGGGTATCCTGATTGACAGTAGAATTAACTAATGAGAGAAGAGAGAAATAGAATGGTGGTAACCAAAAGGAGAGGTGGATTCTGTGTGGGCAAAAAGCCAAAATGAAACAAATAAAATAGTGGCTGTTCTTTTACAGTATGGAATTAGTCTCGGTAGGCTAATTGCTATAATAAACCAACATTTTATTTCTCACTCATTCTACTCTCCAATGTTATTTTTTATTAGTAGGGAGGTGCGCCTGGGTCTCGGCTCCACTAGGTCACTCAGGGACTCAGGATCCTTCCTGTAGGCTCTGCAACTTTTGCTGAATCCTCTGTATCTGGCCATTAGACAAGGGAGAGCTGACAGAGGGTACACTTATGGGCTAAAATCTGCTCATGTGGCCAAACCTAACCACAAATTGGAAATTGTCTATGTGATCAGGATAAAAAGAGAAAAATCTGGTGACTAACTTGCTGGGATCTGCCCCAGGTAACACAATATACGACAAGTAATATTATTGTCATTCCAGGCCTGTGGGCCTGTGAGTCTAACACTCTGACCTAAGGTGAGTCGTTTTTCCTCTACAGAACTCATTTTCGTCTTCATCTGAAAGATGAGAATTTTGGAGAAGATACAAAGTTTAAAATTTTTCTTTGTCCCAGATAACTTTTTTTCAATTGAAATCCACTGCAGAACCCAATATAAAAATAAAACAGACAGCTGAAGATGAGGGGTACAGGTTGGGATCTTAGATCTCCATGTGCCCATCCCCCTTCCCTTGCCCCTGTAGCCTAACTTTAGGCCATCTGGGGCTCTAGAGATCTCACGTGCAGGCTGTTGTTGGCCTACATAGACTCCAGTTATGACGTGATCCAGCCAATTTCTGGACTCTTTAAGGAACTTTCAAAACTTTGCTGTGTTCTCACTTTGGAAAAATCTGAAGACATTTGAGATCAGGGCCACTTGGCCTTCCTCCCTGGCTGGCCCTGGGATGTTCCTGCTCCCTGCTCAGAACCACCTGCTTGGCACTCCAAACCTTACTCTACCACAATTTTTTTTTTTTTTAACTAGGGGAAATATTTAGTATAATAAATCATGTGGTTCCAGTGTTCCCTGAACCATTTCCATGAAAAGGGGATCCTGAGCTGGTCTTCAGACCAAGACTGTCGGCAGAAGCACCCGATTCCCATTCAGAGAATGGGGAAGTCTTTCTGAGTCAGGGAAACTGAATAGGCACGTCTGCTTTGATTAAAAAGGAAAGGATCAAGGATGAAGTGGTGATATCACTTTACAGGGTGGGAAGACAGTTCCAAATCACGTTACAGATTTTTTAAAACAGTAATTTTGAAAGGGAATTCATATAATTCTGGCAATTTAGACATTAACGTTTCAAAGCTCTAATGGGCCCAAAATAAATATATACATATTTTCCTCCAATTTCAAAAATAATTATCCTAAACCCGAAACTACTTTAGTCTCATTTCTTGAATTGGTTTGCTTCCTTCCCAAAGTGGAATAGTTTGAAAGAATCAGAGCTCGAGAAGGACAGAAAACTCCCTGCAACCCCCTACTTGCTCCAGGAGCCTTTGACTTTTCACTTGAATTAGATTCAAAACAAAGGTTTTGTTGTGTTTAAAGCTGCTTGAGTCAATGTTTTACCCATCTAGAGATGGCGTAAACAGAAAGCGAGTTCCAAGGGACCCAGGAAATGGCTCTTTGGGTCTTAAATGGTCTTTTAAATGGGCCAAGAATTTTCTAAATCCTAGTATTCTCAAGTTCCCTTAGAAATAAATGCTTCCACAAACAGGCAATATCTGCTCCATCTAGGCTTATCTTAAACCAGATGAGACTGGACATTGCAGTTTGTCAACTGACCTATCCACGTTTCCAGGGAGGGAAGGAGATTCCAGTTAAACAAGCTAAGAATGTAGTCTTCTCCCAGGTCCTCTGGGACACTTACTTCTAGTGATGTGTCTCCAGAGACACCTCCACATTTTCTAGGTTTGAGGATAAAGAAACTCCAGTTCATTGAGAACTTTGGCATAGCTTTCAAGAGGAGCCAACTGAAGCATTTCGATAAGGTGTTAAGATGGGTCCTGAATGGGGAGTGAGGTAGACCTGACTTTAAGTCTCAGCTGGGTCTCTTATTTTCTCTGTGAACTTGGTCAGAGCAAAAATAGGGATGATAACAACAATAATAATAATATTATAACCATCTTGTGTGATTGTATAATGCAGGTAAAATGTTTAGCACTGTGCTTGGAAGGTAGAGGTGCTCAATCTAGCTTCTATTATTGATGAATCAGATGGAAAATTCTTGCATTGCTCAGAAAAAGAAGAGATTTAATTCAGGAGATTAGTGCCTTCAAAACTGTTGAAGAGCTAGATGATAGATGAACAAGGATCGTGGAAGTTTGTCACTGGTGCTCAGGTTTGCCACTAAAGTCTGACAAACCAGGAACTGATAGGAACTGCAAGAGATCATAGCTGCCTGTGGGACTGAGGTGGGATTTTGGTGGGAACCGCAGGCAGCTGCTACAAAACCTTCCATCTGCCAAGTCCCGCATGTCTGCCCACTAGTGCCAGGGAAGCAGTGACCTCAGGCTTTCTCCCATTTCTCAAATCTTATTTGGATAGCTCTCAATGGTGGAGTCCAGTCTAGAATAATCTTGATGGCAAGATATTCTGAGAAATGTAGTTTCTAAGCTTCTAGCCTCTGTAATATGAGGGATAGGTATCGAGTGACCATCATTTCTGATACTGAGCCATAAGCTCGACCATTGGCATTTTAAAATAAATCATATAACCACACAAACAGGACAAGGTGAAGACTCAAAATGACTGGAAATATATACATCAGAAGCTTGGGACTTCAAAAGTAAAAGTGAAGTTGGCAGTCAGAAATTGTCATTGTAGTCGAAGATGTTGGAAATCTGGCTTTGAGACCAATTATGGGACTTGGGAAGTGTGGGAACTGGGATTGTCTGGCAGAAAGAGAACCTTTGTGGTTTGGTGCCTAAATTACCAGGCTGACTCCCCTGCTCTGGGAAGCAAGCCCCGCCCCCAAGGACCTCTTCCTCCTGTGAGTTGCTATTACACACGTTGTGTAAACCACACGTGTGAGTCCCTTTCCTAATGGTTTACTCTATAAAGTACCTTCTTCCTAAACAGAATTTTTAGCTCCTTGAAGGCAGGGAGCATGTCCTCAAATCTTCACAAGCCACAATGAAGCATTTCTTAAAAATAACATAAAAAAATATGTTCATTAGAAAAAAAACCTGGAGAACACAGAGAAGCACAAAGAAAAAAATACAAATCTTTCATAATTCTGCCTCTCAGAGTTACATACTGCTAATGCTTTGGTGGCTGCACTTTCAATTTTTCCCCAATATTCACACTTATATAAATGTGGGATTTTGTTAACACCTTAATAAAAAGTTATTGAGCACCAAAAAAAAAATGTTATTGAGCACCTAACACCTGCCAGGCACTGACCGTGTTCATCATTTATAATAATCATAAACATACTGATCAGCTCTCACTGGGGGGAAAATGTGTTCTGTTCCTTGTTTCAAGGTGGAGGTAGTCCTGCAGGCTTCCGGCCTCTTCGTCTTCACCAGCTTATTCCTGTGGTCAGCCTAGACATATCCCCTCCAACTTCGATGGACCTGATGGAGCAGGAGGCATCCCTTCCTGACTCACCACGCTGTAAGTCATGTAGGGACAGACTCCCCAGAGGAGGCCTGTGTTTTGCTGCTTTGCCAACAAAATTCTATGCAATTAGCCCATCATAAACCAGCTGAGTTAGAACCATGTTCTCTAATCTGCTCATCAATAATAAAAGTGTTACATCTATCCCCGTTTGCCTGGTCTGTGCCAATCTCTCTATGGTCCATGCTTGGGTTAGGAGAAAGGGAGGTTGTGTATTGACCTCTATGCACATACTAAGTGTTCATATACCTTGTCTAATGAATCTTTAGATGACAGAGCAGTTGGTATAATTATGCTATCACGCCATGCTTTTAGGGTGAAAAAAACTAAGACACAGAGAGGTTAGTCACCTGTCCTAGGTCACACAGCTGGCAAGTTGTGAAGCTGGGTCTTGCCCTAGTTCACCCCCCTTTCTTTTCCTTTCCTTTCCTTCTTTGCTCTGCTTTTTCTTTCATTTTCTTTTTTCTTTTCTCTCCTTCCCTCCTTCCTTCCTTTTAAAACAGCTTTATTGATATATAATTCACATACCATAGAGTTCATCCATTTAAAGTGAACAATTCAATGGTTTTCAGTATATTCACAGACATGTGAAACCATTGCTACAGTCAATTTTAGAATATTTTTATCACCTCAAAAATAAACCCCATACCCTCTAGCTGTCACCCCTTATTTCTCCTTAACTTTCTCCCCACCTCCAGGCTTAAGCAAGACTAATTGACTTCTTGTCTCAATAAGTTTGCCTATTCTGGATATTACATATAAATCGAATCATACAGTATGTGGTCTTATGTGTCCGGCTTCTGTCACTCAGCATATTTGCAAGATTCATTCACACTGTTGCATGATCAGCACTTTATTCCTGTTTATGGCTGGGTAATATTTCATTGTGTGCATGTCCACCTTTTGTCTATCTATTTGTCAGTTGGACATCTGGGTTGTTTCCACTTGGCTAGGGAGAATAGCTCTCTCTTTCTGGAATACTCTTCCCCACCTCCTCCCCAGGGGATTGGTGGCTTTAATCGAGGGAAACATGGATGGCAAAGAGCCTGAGCTGCTTCTGCCTTCTCAGACAGGCCCCAATGACGGTCACTTACCCAACCTACAATTTAGGCTCAGCCTAGAGAGGGGAGCAGCTCGGGCCCCCCGGGGCCAGACCACCAGGGTGGCCTCACCTCAATTAAAGTTGTTGTCCTCACAAAGAGGGGGAGTAACAGAGTGGGTTTAGAAGCAATAAAAACAGATGTCACAGCCCTTTCCTCCTCCAGGAAATCTGTCTCTGGGGTCCAGCATTATTGCCCTGCTGGATAAATCCCAAGTGACATTGCGTTGTGACATAGGCCATGAGACAAGAGCTCTGGTTCCCCTAGAATCCTGAGGACCTGAATAGCAAAAGGTCTGGGATGGATGGAGAAGACGGGAAAATGCTCCCTCCCACCCTGAGGAGATATTAGTGCCTGCCTGTCGGGGAGAAACAATCCCAGAGGGAGGGGCCCTGGCGGGGCAGCCTACCCGGTACCCTTGGGCCTTGAGGTTCATTTGGAATTGGCAGCCAGTGTCCCCGAGGGGCTCTGGCCCCCGCATGGGATCTGTTTGTTCCTGGAGTCTGTGGTGAGAGGGAATTAGAGTGACCCATGTCACCACTGTGACCCATGTCGCCAGCAGGGCTTGCTGTGCTCAGCAGCAGGGGCGGCCAGGCAGGCTGTTTCTGGAATAATCACCCTGCTCATTACAGGCTTCGGGTGGGCTCCCAGGGGTCAGGCTGGGTTTGTTTGCCCATCTTGGGAGTCAAAGAAAATGTGACCTTTTTAGCTGTTTCAGCAAAAGAGAAGTTCTGGGATGGTGTCAATGTACCACCAGCGACAGTGGCGAATGTAAAAAGGCAAACTCAAGGTTGAGGAAGGAAAGAGAATTGATTAAGAAAGTTGACTGGAGATGAGCGTCCAGAGCTCTCATCCCTTTTCTATGTGATGGCAGTTTACAAACACAGAGGGACCAATTTAGCTGATGTATAACAGCACTGCTGGGCACCAGGTAAGATGATCCCACAAAGTGGGCAGTTTTATCTTCTTTTTATACAAGGAGAGTTGAGGCTCAGAGAAGTTAAGTAACCTGCCTGAGATCAAACAGCTGGCTGGAAGAAGAGGTGAGCTGTGAGCTGAGGCTGCCGACCCTACAACCCAGCTTCTGACTGCTGTGCTCTTTTTGGGGCTCATCGTGAGCTGATTCCTGGTCCTGGTCATGTTCTTGTGCTCTTGATGGCCCAGGGGTGGCATAGACTTGGAATCGCTTTCATGATCCTCTACTCTAAAAATCCTTTTTGTTTAAAGTGTGGTAAAATACACGTAACATAAAATTTCCCATTACAACCATTTTTAGGTGTACAGCTCAATGGCATTAAGTACATTTACATTGCTGTGCAACCACCACCCTATCCATCCTCGTAGCTCTTTTCACCATGTAAAACTGAAACTCTGTCCCCATTAGACAGTAACTCCCCATCCCTCACCCCCAGTATCGGCACCACCATTCTACTTTCTATCTCTATGAATCTGACTACTCTAGGGACCTCACATAAGCCACGAAGTTTGTGGTCATTTGTTATAGCAGCGATAGGAAACTAATAGACTCTTAAATTCGCACAATACATTTTAGGGCTTCCTGACCCTTCCTGAGTCTGTTAGGGGAATTCAGTGTAGGGATTCTGACCGAGGCCAGTGTGTGTGCCCTCACGCCTGTGAGTGACTCTTCAGTTTGCAACGTGATGGAACATGTTCTTTCACCTTCATGGCAGCCTTGGGACGTGAAAGGTTGACGGCCATGTGATGGAGACAAAAATGACACGTTTATGGGACTGTGCATCATTGTGGCTTCCTCAGCCAATGTCGGTGATTTACATTTTCCAAGTCAATTGCATCTACGCTTTTGAACTGGTGTTAAAAAATTGTATGTAGGAGTCTCCTATGACTTTTAAAATCTCCTTTTTGTGGATATGGTTTACCTTTTTTTTTCTTACTGCTTTTTATTTATACTTTCCCTTATCTTTTCATTGATTATTCTTGCCAAGAGGTTTTGTATATTTTATTGATCTTTTTGAAAGTCTACTTTTGGTTTTATTTTGATTTTTTCCTGAGCGTTCCCATTTGCCAAACATTACCAAATGTTCTTTTTCCCCAAATGTAAGAATCCAGTCTCAAGATGTCTCATTATGGAGGCCCTAGAAATAAAATAGAATACGTATTTGAGTTTGAGTTCTATTTTGGGTGAACTGTGACTGCGGTAAACAACAACAACAAAAAACCACTTCTCTTTCTTCAGCCGCTTTCTCATGAAACTTGGCGATGGTCTCCCTGAGTCTCCTGAATTAGGTTTTATAGATATTTGTCTCTTTTGCCTACATACATGTCGAGCGTGACACATAGAGATTAAATCCTTAGCTTTGGTACTTAAATTCATCTGTCAATTATGGATCCTGTGCAGTGAAGTTGGCAAATAATTTCTGAGGAAGTTGAGAACATGGTGACAACATTTTAAGCACCAGGAGAGACTTGGCACTTAGGACCCTGAAATGTCACGAAGAAAGTCTTGCTCTGCTTTCTGAGATGGAAATTGAGAACCCAGGGCTCACAGATCCAACCATTCGCTCAGATGCTTGGTTAATCTTCCCAACTGAAAAAGTGCCATATTGAGTAATTCCACTGGCATCTCTCCCGGCATGGCCAGACAGATGTGGTTAAAATGTAGTGAGTGTGAGAAGGAGCCGGTGGAGTGACTGCTAAGGAGAGGTGGGCTCTGTGTCCAGGAGGTTGAAAAGCATCAACATGGCATCCTGAAGTTGTCACTGGCCCCCCTGCCTTGGCGTCCCCTCTGAGTTACATTCTTGCTGTCTTCCCATCTACGTACCCAAGGCAAAGTAGAGAGTTTGAGGTAAATGCACAAGTAACTCAAGAATGATTCTTAGAGAGGCCAGCCTCTCTGCCTCTCCCAAGGAGAACAATTTCATGTTCCAACGATGTGGCTATTGCAGGTGCAGGTAGCGATTGGACTTGAAATGCCTGAATAACTGCTCATGAAGACCCCCATTGACTGAAAGGGCAAATGGAGGCAGGCTTTCAGAGGCTACCTCCTGACTTGTGGTTGCCCCAAGGCTTTGGGAAACCGGGGTCTGGGAGCGACTGCTCAGCAAGGCTGGAGGGTGGGCCCAGAGTACATGCCATTGTCAGGCCCTTCCTCCTCTCCCGGCAGGCCATGCCTTCAGATGTCCCTGAGGTTGTCTCTATGCCAGGTCCCTGCTGGGTAAGATCTATTTCTGTCACCAGTGAGGAGAGCAGACCTTCCTGGTGGGGTCCGGAAGATGCTCACCTCCTCCGTCCTGGAGGCTGGTGTGATGAGAGCAGCCCTCTCTCACTGAAGCTGCCAGAGCAGGGCTGCAATGTGCACGGTTCCAATCCATAAATAATCTAGGCTTTGGCTCAGGAGAGGAGGGGCTGTTCCCTCTTGCTGTCTTCTTGGCCTTTCTGATGTAACCAAGACCTTGGAGCTGTCTTCTCCATCATCTCTCTGTGCCCTTGGCTCCCCAGGCTCCCTGGTGGAAATCAAGGCCGAGGTCTCAGGTCTTTTGAAACTTAGTTTCTGCCTTGAGAAAATGAGGGCTATTCTGGGAGAGGCAGAGATAGCGGCCTTGGCAGGGACTGTGGTTTTTGGAAGGCCGAGTTCCAGTTTGCCCAGACAGTTTACTTTGAGAGACAGAGTCTGAGCAAGAACATCTTCTCCTATAATATAATAATATGATATAATGTCACAAGATAACACAAGTAGTCATTGCCCTGCAATAACCTGAGAGGGCACAGTACCACCCTCCATCCCACGGCAGCCAAACTGCACCTGGACCAGACTCTGGCCTTTTCTATGGCCAAAAGTTTGAGTCTCTTATGACAGAGTGGATCCCAGCTGGAGAGGATTTATTAACACAGTCTTCCAATAGCTGAAAGACTGTGTTAATAAAGAAGGAGGGTGCGTTAGGTTCCCCAAAGAAGTCCAAATCCTGAACCTGCCAATGTGACCTTACCTGGCAAAAAGAACTTTGCAGATGTGATTAAGTTAAGGATCTTGCAATAGGGATGTTATTCTGGATTATCCGAGTGGACCCTAAATGTTAACACAAATATCTTAAAGTGGGAGGAGAGGGAAATTTGACATGGAAGAGAAGAGGGCCATGTGTGAAGGGAGGCTGGAGTGATGTGGCCACAAGCTAAGGATGCTGACCCCTCTAGAAGCTAGAAGAGGCAGGAAATAGTTTTTCTCCGGAGCTTCTAGAAGGAAACGGCCATGCCGACCGGGAGACATGTTTTGAACTTTTGGCCTCTAGACTGTACTAGAATAAATTTGTGTTGTGATAAGCCACTAAGTTTGTGGCGATTTGTCCCAGCAGCCATAGGAGATGAACACCGAGGGAGTGGGGTGGCCTGTGGACCTGTGAGAAGGAAGATGCTCCAAGGAGCAGGAACTGGGAATCAAGCAGTACTGCTGGGGACACACGCTGCTCAGAGCTCTCCCAGCCCTTCTTCCACCTGTGGCTCAAAGCAACCCTGTGAGGTGAGGAGGGCCACCACCCCCTTCATGGGTGGGGAAACCGAGGCTCAGGTAAAGGTAACACCTTGTCTAAGATTGCACAGTTTGTTGGTGACTGATATCTTTAGATGCTGCCCCTGTCCCACCAAAAAACATTTGCAACAGCCTGAGGGTGTTCTTTATCCAGAACATTTCACACTTTACTTCTGGGACCCTCAGGAGCAGGGTCCAGCCCCCAGAGTTCATTGGGGACAAAGGGAGGGAAAGAGCTCCAGTTGCTGCTCATCCTAGAGAGAAGACACAGTCCCCTCCCCAGAGCAGTCAGGCCCCAGCAGGTGATCTGAGGGTGTGCCCAGGCATTGTACAGAGGGACTTGGCCTCGTCATACCCTGAGATCCAACCCGAAGCCTCATTAAGCTCTGGGTCCTGTGGTGGAGACTAGGGTGCAGCCAGAGAGGTGCTCAGCGCATAAATCTAAGGTGGCCCACTCACAGGTGCTGACCCCATATTGCATAACCCTGAGAATAGGTGTTGCCTTAGATCGTGCAATCCTGGGTACCTCAGACCCTCACTTTAGACAGCTAGTTAGCTGCTCCCTCCAGAGTCCGTATCAGCACCCCAGCCCCACAAGCCAGTGCTTTGGACTCTGTCAGTTGGACCTGATTGCTCCTTTCCTGAACCTGCTTCTGCAAAGACACCCTCACTGCCTTCTCCCTTTAATTTCCCGATGACCCTGGCACTGCTGTGGATGCACACTCTGCTGGTGTGGTTCAGGCAAGAGATAACAGAGGTTGGTCCTAGGAGGGGCCAACGGGAGGAGAGGGGAAGAAGAGAGGATAGGGAGGAAGAACTGCAGACAGCTGGTGCCTACGAGCCTAGAGTGTGGGAACAGAATGAAGGACCAGGAGGAGCTGGACTGAAGGGTGTAGTGATGGGGCAGAGTGCGCCCGTCACCATGGGAAATGTGGGGGCGTCTGGGAGGAAGCAGAGTGCCGGATGAGATGCTTATGAGAGTGCCCAGGCCTATGATACAGCTGAATGCAGGGCCCACGGCTCTCACGTGTTGCTGGCAGGAGTTAATACTGGGTACAACCTCTGTGGGGAAATTTGGTCAAATTTATTGAAATTATAGATGCGAATAACTCTATTCCCTGCAAAAATTCCACAAAAATTAGGACTTTTTCCTAGGACTGAACTTGCACCTGTACAAACTGACACATGCACAGAGTTATCCACGCAGCATCATCTATAACGTTCAAAGACTAGAAACAACCTAAATGTCAATGAAAAGAACTAGTGGAATCATGCTATATGCACACAATAGAGGAGTGTGCAACCGAGAAAAAGGAAGGGGGCGTGCTTCGTGTGCCCACGGGGAACAATTTTATTATGAACATGGAGATGGAGATGATGATGTGATGGTGACAGCAGCAACAGAGACAAACGCTGAATACCTACGATGTGCTAGAAGCAATGTTATAACTTGACTTGTGGCAACTCTTATCTATGTTGTAAAGTGGACACATTAAGATGTAGAATAAGTGAATAATCTGCTATCATTTGGTAGAAAAGAACTTCCTACTAGATGTCTCCAGAGGGAGACACAGAGATGGGGGGCGGAGGCAAATGGGGTGATTGGGGAATGGTGGGGAGGAAATTTTTTACTGGATACTTGATGTTCCTTTGGCATTTTGTGTCACATAAAACTTTTACTTATTCAAAAAAAAAATTCTAATTAAAATGAAAGAAATCAAGTCAGGACCATAGAAGGAACTATTATTTGGGAGGAGAACCATAAAAAAAGCAATCATCCCCAACAAGCTGTGATCCCTATCAGCCACTTTCCTTTTGAAGTCTGACTGTTTTTTCTTAAAAAAAAAAAAAAAAGAAAAGAAAAGAAAAAAAGAGAAAGAGAGAAAGGGATAAGAAAACAGATCTCTCCTTCTTAGCCTCTCCTGATAGCACGGAAGTCTCCGGCACTCTGTTCTCTAAGGGCTTTTTTAATGGGCTGCAACATGACGCCCAACAGCTAAAGACTCTGCCTCAGAATTTTGGGCACTGGTACTATGGAAATAGTACAGAGGGAATTCTTATTGGCACATCAATCACTAACCGTTGTGGAAGGTATATCATAGTAGTAGTTAAGACATGGGGTCTGTGGAGTCAGGTAGACCAAGGCTGGGATGCCTGTTCTAATAGACTCACTAGCTGTGTGACCTTAGGCAAGTGAATCAACATTTCTGATCCTCAGTTTCTTCATCGGTGATCGGGAAGAATAATAGTATCAGCCTCCTAGTACTGCAGTAGGTACAAGGTTGCTGATGTTGACAATGATGACGGCCATAATCAGACCCGTTGCGACAATCGTGCCCATGTCTCTGTAGTTGTGATTTCTCTCTGGTATCTGAAAAGAATGCCCCTTGGATCTCATTGTGGTTGGACAGGGGATGGAGTACGGGAAGTCACCCTCTGGCCTCGGTGTTTGCATCGGAAACACGGCGCCATTCTGGTGGCCTCCTGTTGGGCTCACACCAGTCTCGTCCAGAACCACCCCTCCTTCCCTGACACCAGCTCACTCAGCTTCCTCACTTGGATCTCGCTTGGTTCTTCACAGCTATGCTTGTGTACACGTTCTAAATATTTGCCTAGTGAAGCCCAAATCTTTCTGCCCTTCATCTCTGCTCACTCCTGGGATCATCGCACAGGGAGCTAATTAGTACCACATTTTCCACTGCAGCCTCCTCTTTGGAACATGTGCAGTTTTATTTGATTATCTTGTTGCCACCCAAGCATGGAATCCTTTCAGAGCTGCTCATTTCGGTGATGGACATCAAGTATAAATCCTTAGCTCACTTTACATCCATCATCCCACTGTTTCCATCCATAGGAAGAGAATTCCAGGGATCCTGCTGTTATTGTTTTGTGCAGAAGGGAAAAAAAATCCTTTGACCTTGAACGAGCAAACTGAGTTAACAATGGGTGACTTTTTTTTTTTTTTAATGTTTAGAATATTATGCTCACCAACATACTATTTCTGTGGGTCCAGGAACCTAATACATGTATGTGGAACTGAATTTAAATATCCTCCAGAGATTCTACTTCTCCAGCACTGAAGGGGAAAATACAGCCATTTCTCTCCCTCGCCCTCTCCGCAGTACAGAGTCAGATGTATTAGTTATCTATCGCTGTGTAACAAATTATCCCCTAACTTAGCCATTTAATACAAAAATGAACATTTACAACATCAAAGAGTTCCTGAGGATCAGGCATTCAAGAGCAACTTAGCTGCGTGTCTCTGGTTCAGGACTCTCACAGGTTGTAATCAGGATGGTGGTCAGGACTGCTGTCTCATCTGAAGGCTTGGTTTGGACCAGGGGATCCATTTCTAAGACAGGTCCTCACAAGGCTGTATGCAGGAAGCCTCAGTTCCTCACCAACAGGCCCCTCCACGGTGCTGGGCATTTTAGATATTATGTTGCAACAGATCTGGATTCTGAATTGTTTTTGGAGACTTGTTTTGTTTTTGATTTTTAAGTAACTTTCTTGGACTTAAACTGTGAAATCTGTCTCCCTTGCAGTGTGCAGCCACTGACGTCTTGGCTCAGACTTACTTGATTCTGGTTTTTATTTTTTAGCCTGGACTTCTAGTGGTCCCCTAGCAACTGCATAGCATAATGTTCAGCCAGTGAATTTGGCTGCGGTTGTGCACCAAACCTTGAACCCAAAGGCTTCCATCGTGTGCGGGTGGATCTCTGTGGTTGGGGAGCATGCTCACAGCTCAGTGGATCCCCAGGTCCTGCTTTTAGTGTCCACAGGGCTTCTTGATTTCTTTTCCCAGATGAGCAGGGATGAGGGGAGATCTCATCTGGACCTCTGCGCTGCTCTCATTTCCAGGATTCCTGTTAAATCGTCAGCTGCTTCACTGCTCATTTCATTGAGATTATGGCCTTTGGCTGCTGAAGCTGGGGTCCCCAGCATATTTCCAGCATATAACAGCTCACCGCTGTTAGCTGACCTCCACCCCCAAGTTGAGTATGCCCCCGGCAGCCCAGCCGCTGCTTTCCAAAGAGCCCGGTGTTGGTAAAGCCACATCTCTTACTGACCAAGGCAAGGTGGGATGGCAGCAGCTTCAGACAAGCAGGCTGCAGATTCCCTGCATTAATATCCCCAAACAAAGCTGTTTTTCAGGAACAGACTCTTCTCAGTTGGTTGTCTGCTTTCAGTCAATTTCCAGAGCCCTGACATTGTTGCTTTTAACCATTTCTTTCAGTTTTCCACTTGCTTTATCCAGAGAATCTGTCAACCTCTTCACTCTGCCGTAAACCCTTGGTTCACTTACGTAGCGACACTGGGCTACGTGGCTTCTAAAGGCTGCTGACCCTTCCCAATCTCTCATGGCTTTAGGGTTTATTTCTTAGCAAGAGGTAGCACTGAGGACTCAGCTCCCAGTGGGTCCTGAATTCGACATGCTGCCTCTCTCCTAGTGCATCCAGGGCTCCTTCCTGAAGACCACCAGCAGGGGCAGGGCCAAGCTCTCGTGGGAGTGGAAAGTCAAATCAAGGCCTAGAAAGGGATCGAAGGTTCCCTGGTGGTCAGCCTCCAGGGTCTAAAGCCGAACACACCTCAGAGGTGTGTGGAAGTATACTGAGGCTGCCGTGACAAATGACCACAAACTCGGGGCTTAAAACAGAAATGGCTTTGGGGTCATATTTTCCTACTGTGTTGGTTGCCGTCCCGGGAGCTGAGAATACCAATGGCTTCTTATTCTTGCCTCTCTTTGCTGGCCTTGTTTTTGGATTTGTAAGACCAAACTCCTAACTCTAGTGAAACATCAAGAATCCAAGCAGATGCATGCAGGTAAATATTAGATCCTGCATTTAGATGAAAATGTCAATGGCCAGAGGACAAGATCAGGGTGAATGGGCTTGATTGTGAAGAAACCACAAACCACAAACTCCAGACGAATCACACTGATAATGGTGGAGAACAATCTGTCCTATGCGGTATTCCTGGTGGTACAGACTCTTGGTCCCCAAGATGTTTGTTAATATACAAGTTCTGGGGTCAGATCAGCAAAGAAAAGGCAACATCTCCTGTGCCTCTCCTGGTGGTTCAAATTCTCAATGCTCCATTGGCACAGTAAAGTCACTGAGAAGGTCCTAGGACACATGCTTACATTTATTTAACCCAGTGTTTGCCAAACTTATCCGATCCTGGAGCCTTTTTGGAGCGCACTGCCCGCAAATACCCTGTAGGCTGCATTTTCCTAAAGCTCTTTGGAGATTGATCACTCATAAGGAGGACACTTTCAGGAGAGGTTTGGAGATTAGGCTGAAATGGTGGTTAGGGGCCAGGATGTCGAGAGCCCAAATGGCCGAGTGGGTTGGGATGCTCAGTAGGGTTTTTGAGAAATGAGCCACGCTGTCCCAGTGGCAGCTGAGAAGTTAGGGCCTCCGGGATTGGGGCATGAATTTGGTTCACATGAGGTCAAGGGGACTCTGAAAGGGGCCCGTGCCTCACCTATGCCTCATCACTAGCCAGTGACACCATGAAGCCCTTGTCATGCTTGGCTGCCATCACGTCCCATGTGTTTGCAATTGCCAGGGTCACAGCCGGGGAGCACTGAGCTCAGTGGGAGCTGGAAGGTGGGGCAGGGTGAGGCCCAGAGGAAAGGCGGCTGTCCACAGGCCAGAGAGGGGCTCGCTGCTCACACCCTCTGCCCTCACCTACAGCGTCCCTGTGAACACCCCTGGGCCTGACTCTTTGTAACTCAGGACGAGTACGCGTGTGGAAACCTCCACCCAGCCTTACATGCTGGGCCCGCAGCGGGGCACGGAACGCCCCTGTTTTGAGAAGCAGCGGGGGCCTGTGACTTCCCCAGGGTCCTGGCAAGGGGCATGTCAGAGCCTGTATGATGGAAGGCGGCCCCTGGGCCCTGATCCCTGCTCAACCAGAGCCCAAATAAACACGGCTCTGATGATCACAGGGTGTACCAGCTGGAAGGAAGCCTAGAGATTCTTCTAGTGCAAAATTTCTCACTTGGACAGTGGGGAAACTGAGGCTCAGCATGGGGATCTCCTTCAGCCGAGGTAGACTCGGGACCCTGGGTCTGAACCTTGATCCCAGGATTTCTTTGCCCACCCCAGGGGCATTCCGCAATCCCAGTTGCCTGCAACTGGGCGAGACCTCCTTTCCAAGTTGGTGTTGGTTTACGTTGGAGGGAGAAGGAAGGGCAATAGGCTCATTACTTAAAATTTCCTCAAGTTATAAAACAAAAGAAAAATGGTGATAAGCACGATGATTCTTTCTTGAGTTTTTAAAACGCAAAACTTAATTTTTCTAGGAACTTGATTACCTCATGTAACGTTCTACTACTGCCTATCCAATTAATTTTTAAAAAGGGTAAGCTTTTAAAAATGTTTTGATATGAAAAATTTCAAGTGTATACAAAAGCAGAATAAAGTTCCACATACCTGTCAGTCAGCATCAACCAGACATTGTTTCCTCTGCTCTTCCACCCGCTCCCCCAAGACAGGATGGTTTTGAAGCAAATTCCTGACATTGTATCTTTTCATCTGTAACTACTTCAGTACGTATCCCTAAAAGATAAGGCTTTCTCTCTCTCTTTTTTTTACTAAACTTTTTATGTTGAGATAATCATGGATTTCTACACATTGGAAGACATAACACAGAGAGACAGATGCCTCGTATATCCAGGATATCGTCTGTTAAACATAACCATAATATTATCATCACACCTAAGATATTTAATAGTCATTACTTAATATCATCCAGTATCCAAATAATATTTACATCTTCCAAATGGCTCATAATTTTTCTTTTTACAGTTTGCTTGATTGATTAGCTTTTAATCAATTGACTAGTCCCAATTCACTGTTTAAAACTGGCTAATTAATTAATTAAAAAATTTTAGCAGCTTTGTTGAGAAATAATTCACATACCCTACAATAACCCATTTAAAGTGTACAATTCAATGGCTTTTCAGTAGCTTTTAATTTAAAAATGTGATATGCATATGCATCCATTGTGGAAAACTCAAACACTACTAACTTGCAGAATTAACATGAAAGGTCTCTGTTTGTAGTCATCTCTATCCAATGAATGCCTCATTTTTATTATACAAGTTTAATAATAGTAAAAAATTATGTATATACATATGACAGGTAAGCAAAAAGAAAAGGGAAAAATGTACCTTAAATTCTGTACCTACAACATAATCATCGAATCTATTTCAAAAATTTCCCCTCCCCGAGGATTTTTTTTAAAACACAAATTTTAGAATATACTATACTTCGTGTACGAGCCTGAAAATTGTCAAAGCCTCGTTGCCGAGTGCTTTCTCTCTGCTAACTCTCCGCGTGAGGTCCTGAAGTAGCCAGGAGGCTTACGATTGTCCTCCAGGTTCCTGACCAAGGTGTCCAGAAAGGGAATTCAGAGGATCAGGGAACCTGGGTGGAAAAATATTGCACCTATATTTTCTTTAAACTCTAACCTAAATTGAGCATTTCCTTCTATTACGGACAAGGCAGCAAGCCATTAGCATCAACAGAATCTGTGACTTTGCCACGAACAAAATCCCAGATATTTTCTCATTGGAGTACAGTTGCGTCTGCTATTTTGAAACACAATTTGAGCTCAGCGCTACTTCGAGTTAGAGAAGCTATTAAACTATCTGTGAGACCTGTGTTTCTAAAAAAGCACGTATATGACTAAATCACAACTAAAATTAGTTTGCTAACTGTATTTCAACATAACGCTTTTCTTTGTAATCCTGTAAATTTCACGTATTTAAAAACATTCTAAGAAGGGGCTCCTTCGTTTCTGAGGACTTCTAGAGGAGTCCAAATTCCCCCAAAGGTTAAGAAACTCTGGATTGAGGAGAAATGTTTTTTCTAAGTCACTGACGATTTACTTTTAATTTTTAATTGAAAAAAAAAATCCAGAGCTCAATTGCCTTCAGCTTTCCAGCCGAGCCTGTTCTCATTTTTCAGGGCCAAACGCAAACCCGGCGCCAGAGTCTGGGGGAGCGAGGCAGCAGGAAGCAAAGATACTGGGATGTCTCTGTCGCAGAGGGAGCTGGGCAGGGCTGTTTTCAATGGCTGCCTGCCCTTTGCTTGGATGAGTACACAGCTGGTTTTCACAGCTGAGCCTGCCCTCCCAGAGAGATCATTTCAGGAGACCATCCATCTCCACGTCCACATGTCCTGTTGCCCTGGATCATGGGTTGGACAAGGAAGATGGACAACCGCCTAGATGGAAGAAGGAAAACTCAAGCTCCCCCATGTTCAGGGGGCGATATGCTCGCTTCTTTGCTGCTGTTCGGAGCAAGTACGAAGCCTTGTGGGCTCTGGGAGTTTACAGGGTGGTGGGTCCAAGTGGCATGGAGGAAAAGAGGCGGCACTACTACATACACTTTCTGCGTGCTGGGAGGGAGCACCTTCCCATGGGACCTCCACGACACACCCACACACTTGACTGGCCAAGGGCACGTGCTGGTTGATGCCAGTAGAAATTCTAACCCAGGCCTTCTGCCATCGGCCCCAAGCCCATGGCTTTTCTGTTACGGTATAACTGCTGATGTGCAGTAAACAAGCTGGTCTGCTTATGGATGCCAAGGGTGGGGGTCAAGGAGAGCAATAGAAAGCATGAGGATCATTCCAGAAGAGGACAACTGTTGGCCCTCTAAGCAGGAATCCGATCTATCTTATCAACCACAGTCAGGCCCACGCCTGGAGGGTTTTCCATGCACCAGGCACAGTACCAAAGTGTTTGCAACTGTTATCTCATTCAATCACCGAAGCTGCTCTGGCCCCAGAATGGACTCCAGGGCCCGCCTCCTAGTCCACGGCCAGGCTCTGCCACTTAGTAGCTGTGGAACCCAGGTAATGACCTAGGCAATGTGCTTCAGTTTCCTCGTCCATAAAAATGGGTGCACTGATAGTCCCACTGCAAAGGATTGGTGCAAGAATCAAATGTAATTTTTAGAGAAAGCATTGTCACAGTGTATTAGTGTCTTATGGCTGCTATAACAAAGTACCACGAATTTGGTGGCTTAGAACAACACAAACCGATTCTCTTATAATTTTGGAGGTCAGAAGTCCAAAATGGGTCTCACTGGGGTAAAGTCAAGGTGGTGGAAGGGCTGGTTCCCTCTGGAGGCTCCAGGGGGAGAATTCGATTCCTTGCCTTTTCCAGCTCTAGAGGTACCTGTACTCGGTTCATGGCCTCTTCTTCCGTCTTCAAAGCCAGCAGCGTTGCATCTCTCTGATTTCTACATCTGTCATTATATCTCTTTCTCTAACTCTCCTGCCTCCTTCTTTCATGTTTAAGGATAATCGTATTATACTGGGTCCACCTGGATAATCCGGGCCACACTCCTTATATTAAGGTACACTGATTAGCAACCTTAATTCCACCTGCCACTTTAATTCTGCTTTGCCATGTAGGGTAACATATTCACGGGTTTCAGGGATTAGGACATGAACATCTTGTGGGGGGCACCAACTCCCCAAACCTGTGCATGTCTTTGGGGGCCAGCGGTCATGTGTGACAGCTGTTATGCCTAAAATGTTTCCCATTTTAGTGGTGACCAGTGGAGGTTCCTTTTGAAGGTAGAGAACTTCAGGAAGTCAAATTCATTCATTTATTTGCCAAATATTGAGCCCCAGGGCTCGGTGCCAGGCTCTGGAAATGCTTCGGTGAGCAAAATGGACATGGTGGCTCCTCAGGGAATTTAAGGTTAGTGTGGAGACAGATGATTAGAAAGAAACAAATAAAAACTTCACGATCAATTATGATGAGGGCTCGAGAGGAAACGCACAGGATACCATGCTAGAAATTA
Source organism: Pteropus medius (assembly GCF_902729225.1). Classification (NCBI taxonomy): domain Eukaryota; kingdom Metazoa; phylum Chordata; class Mammalia; order Chiroptera; family Pteropodidae; genus Pteropus; species Pteropus medius. The sequence continues at coordinate 3,624,968 of NW_024349801.1, forward strand.
ACAGGAGGGGAGCTGGCATGGCTCGGGAAGACCTCTTCGTGCAAGTGACATCTAAGCTGTCCCCTGAAGGATGACAAGAACCCAGACATGAGGGGGAGAAGGGAGGGACAGGCAATGCAGGCAGAGGGCAAAGCCTTTAGAAGGCCCCAGAGTGAGAAGGAACCTGGTGTGAGGAGAGGCGAGCAGGGCTGGAGCCCAGTGAGTGAGGGGCCCAGGGGAGGTGGATAAGGGTCAGGGGTCAGGGGCTAGGTCATGAGTGCCTGGCCTTCAGCCATGGGGGCGAGTTTGCATTTTATCCCGTTTTAAGTGGGATTGTGGCATAATCCAAGATGGGGAGATGTGAGGAGCGATGCCGTGTTCCGTGTGTCCATGCATCCGTGGAATGGGGGGCTGGACCCCTGAGCTCCTGGGGTTCTTAGCTTTTATCAGCACCAAGCCCTGCCTGCAGCTAGGTACAGTTTCCTCCCTGGTATTACTCTAGGCAAAAACCACCTAGCTATCCATACTCCAGTTCTGTTATTCACAGTTCTGTAATTCTGGGACCGTAATTCACGGACCTGCCCTCATGCCCTTGGCACCCACCTCCCCATGGCATGTTGATGACTTCCTGCAAGTCCCCACGTTTACCACCTGCCAGCTTCTTCAGCGCACACTTGGGCAGGCCAGGGATTCTGCGGGTCCTCGGTCAGTGGTGAACAGAGGTGGAGATTGAGTACCCCAGATTCCTTACTCCTCAGGGTCTGGAGATACATCGAGGCATGTCCCACACCACCTCCTCGAGACTGACCTGGTCAAAGATAAAATTGTTAATAATTTCAAGATGGCGACAGCACAGAGATAAGTGTGCCCTGCTAGGCAATGGGGCCTATATGCACCGAGGTCCCTCCATCTTTTCTTATAATAATTCCCCTTTTTTCATTTGTTTTCATTCTTCTTTTATTTTTATTATTTTTAGCTAAAGCTAGTTGGAGTGGATTTTGAAAGTTTTGAAAGGTGGTTGTGAACAGGTTCAGAGGTTTTTTTCTGGGTAACATTTTTCCATTTCAGTGGAGCTATTTGGGAGATAACACCAGAGTGACTCCAATGGTGGAAACTTCTTCAGTGAAGCCCAACTCAGGAGACTTAGTGTCAGCGAAACCGCCTTGGCAGCTGCACATTTGGCCTGAGGGTCTGCTGGTCCCTGCGCGGACAGTTCCAGCCTCTAGACAGCAAGTCTTGGTTTCTGTTTTTAGTGAGACTTACACATACCTTTCTAATGGAAAGAAATGGGTCACAGGGAAGGCAGCATTTGGTCCAAAAGCCCAAAGCTGAAAACCCTCAAACACAACTGCTGCTTCCAGGGTTCCAACTGCGTAATTCAGAGAAAACAACCTGAACTGTGGAAATTGTGACTCCAACGCCTGGAGCTCAGCCTGGAGGCTGCTGCAGGAGGCCTGGGAACCAAGTCTGGTGGCCCAAAGGACGGAAAATTATGACCATAAATGACATGAGAGAGAATTCAAAGGGGGGCGGGGCAATCACCTTAGCGAAGCAGGTACAGCAAATGGGTTTCATGTCATGCACAAACTCCCATTGATTGGTAGAGATTTCTAAAGGCCCATGATTGACGAGTGATGTTTGATGAGGATGCAGAATGAGAAGAATGGATGGCGAGTGGTCGCCATTCTTGAAAGGAGTTTTCTCACTGGTAGAAGAGCCTCTCTTTCTGCAGTGAGCTTTTTGCAACATATTCTGAGGCTGGAAAGGCAGGCTGGGGCCAGTGTCACAAGAAGACTTCTGAATGCCAAGAATTGGAGACAAGGAATTTTTTTTCCTCTCCAAGTTTTTATTTTTATTTAAAATTTTTAAAATTATAGTAGGTAATTATCTATTTTTATATTCTTTACAAAAATTTTAATAACATATTTTATTCCCATGTCCCTGCCCCCAGCCCCTTTGGCAACCATCAGCTTGTTCTCTATGTCTATGTGTCTGGAGACGGGGAATAGTTTTATATGCCAGCCTCTCACTTTGGACTTTCTTTGTGCATCTGCTCATCGCCAGGCCTGACACATCTCCCCCTTGAGCCTTCTATCTCTTGCGGTCCCACTTCCTTTATCAATTTCAGTTTGGCTTCCTCCCCGACACCTCCACTGGTCACCTCTGCTCCAGAGGCTTCTCTGGACACTTCACACAAGGGAAAGCATTTGCCATAGCCCTGGGGCTCATCCTCTGGTACTTGTCACTTCTGTGACATCATTCGTCCAACGCAATGGTAAACATGCAGCCGTGATGACAAGCCACTGCTGCACATATCGATTCTCAGATTCAGCACCGCGTTTGTCACCAGAGAAAGGTCTGGAGCAGCTGCCCAACGATCGTTTCTGTCAAATGGGACTAAACACAGCACTTAGCTCACAGTTGTGTCTTTAGGATTAAAAGAGATGGAAGGCACATGGCACAATGCCAGGCGTATAGTAAGTGCCTTATGCATATTCTTCATCGTCATCATAACTGTGTAGAGTTTAGCACAATAATTGACACATAGTAAATGCACAATAAATTGTAATAGTAATGACTATATTAATAAATGTTGATGAATGGAGTATTTGCAATTGGCCTGCCCTAGGAAGTCTGGGTGAGCGGTCACCTGGTTTACCCCCCATTTTGCTGATGAGGGAGGAGAGAGCTTTGCCCACCAGCCTGCAGAGGGTCATCTCGGTGATGGTAGCTAATCAGCCTGATGGGGGGACCTCAGCCTGGGGAACGCTTTCTTTCCATCGTCTCTCAGAGACAGTTTTTGCCAATCAGGGCATTGGGAGGGTGGGTGGGAATGCGTTGTCCTGCCTCCCGTTGATCGGCTGCCCTGACAGAGTCCACTTGGCGTGCAATCCTGAGGCGTGTGGAGCCCTCAGCGGTGGGCAAGGAGGAGAAACCACTCCTTGTGTCAGCGAAGAGGAAACAGACTGTGCGCTCGCCCACACATCCCAGGCGAGCCCTCCCCAGGTCGAGGACGGACATCACTATCATCGTCATCCCCGGGGAGGCGCCTGAGAACACATGCCTGCTGCCGGCATGGTGAGGACCATGATGGTTTTAATGATGAGGCTGCTTGTCATTTCGGGCTGACCTAGGAGGACACAGGGACCCACCAACGTGGCACCCTTTTCCCTCATATCAGACTGTCAACACCATTCTGGTGGCCTGATCTCATATGAATGTACTGCATCAGTTGGTGATACCAGGCTTGGCCATAGAACCCTAAGATGACGTCATGCATAAGGTAGACAGGGCTGGAGAATGAGAAGGGATGAGGACCGCAGCTCACGTGGGTCCCATCCTGGCTGGGGTGTCCCATTTGGATGGCCCTGCCCACCTGAAGGGAGCTTGGAAATTTTGAGGAAGGCGCCTGAGAGTGTAGAGGCGTCGGTCCTCGGAGAGGGGCCACACTTGTCCAGGTCTAAGAGTGATATGATGCTGTAGTACATCATTACAAATTATAATAATCATGATTAGAATTCTGATGTTTATGACATTAAGTAACTTCTTTGTTATTTACCCGTCACTACATTAGTTATGATTAAGTTCAGCTACAAGTGTTAGTAACTGGAAAAAGAGCAGCTTAAAAATGATAGATACTGATTTCTCTCTCTTTTAATGGGAGTCCTGGAGTGGGCCATCTGGGGCTAGTGGCTGCCTCCGTTCCACACAGTCTCTGGGGATCAAGGCTCCTTCCAGCTCAACACTCTGCCATCTAAGATGGGGCCCCTGTGGACCACAATGGCGGCCATCGTGTCTGGAGCGCAGATGGAGGTAGATGCTCTTTTATTCTCTGCCAGAGTGGCACACTACATTGTTCTAAGTTAAATGAGCGAATAACCTTGACCAAGTCCATTTTGTGAGGACCACGGTCTGAGGCGATTGCTCCATCTGAATACATCGAATACCGGGAGAGCCTGAGCTTCCTGCCCTTAGTGCGGGCCTCATGCTTCTGAGTCTCCCTCCCTCCTTCCCCGCTTCTCTGACTCAGGCTCTTCTCTCTGCTGCCTTCTCTCTCGCTCTCTGGTGTTTATGATTTGCTCTGTTGGAAAGTAGCGGTAATGAAGAGGAGAGCTGGGGGCAGGGGCTCTGATGGAGGGAGAAGGGTGACAACAGAGCGGCCACCCACCAGACAGGAAGGAATGTCCCTCCTCAGCCCTGGACTTGCTCTCTCCTGTGCTTCTCTCACATTCGGTTATTTCCCTTAAGGGTGTGTGAGTCATACCCAAAGCTCAGCGCTGACACTCCTCTCCTTCCTGCCCCTTGCTGCTCCGAGGTCTAACTCAATTCAGCTGAGCGACTATTTATTCAGCACTTCCCATGGGAAGTATTTAGAATGATTTCCCTGGGAGAGTTGGCCAGAACAAATTACAGAATCTAAATGTCCGCGTGTTGTCGAGGCTCTTGGCTCTGGTTGTCAATTTGCTTTCTATTTCCGTGAGTAGGGCACCACTCATGTGCCATTTTTACCACATCCTCACCAGCAATGAGAATTTTGTTTTATCGTGTTTTAAAAGATGTACCCTTTGGAGACTCATTTATCTCACAGGTGGTCGTCCTCTAAGATGAATAGACTAGATTTTCCCAGGTCTTGGACACAGAGGCGATGTCAGGCCAAGCCTTTGCACACCCGATATGGTAGGCTGGAGACCAGACCCCTCCGCCTTCTCCATTGATTCCCAGAACCTATGGATCTGTGACCTTATGCAGCAAAAGGGACTGTGCAGGTGTGATCAAGTTAAGGACCTTGAGATGGGGAGATGATCCTGAATTAACCAGATGGGCCCAATGTAATGACAAGGGTCCTTATAAGAGGCGAACGTAAGATTTAATGTGAGAGGAAGAGATGTGATGACAGAAGCAGAGGTTGGAGTAATTCAGCCATAAGCTGAGGAATGTGGGTGGCTTCTAGAAGCTGGAAAAGGCAAGACAAAGATTCTCCCCAGCGCCTCCAGAAGGAACCAGCCCTATAACATCCTGATTTTAGTCCAGTGAGACCTGTTTTGGACTTCTGACCTCCAGGCTAAATTTGGAGGTAATAAATTTGTGTTGTTTTAAAAGCCACTAAGTTTTGGGTAATTTGTTGCAGTGGCTGCAGGAAGCTAAAGTAGCCAGCGATTCTGCTCCTGTGTATCTATTTCAAGCTATTCTCATGAGGTCAGCAAGGGACATGGGCGAGGGTGTTCGTGAATCCAGATGCATGACAGTGACACCCTGAGGATTGAGGGGTTAAAGTTGTTGGGCTTAGAACAGAAAAGAGGGGGCTCCCTGAAGCCCATGTAATGATGAGCTGGAGGTGGGGGCATGGGAGCCTCCTGGAGGATTGGAAGAGACGCACTCTTCACCCTCTTAGCCCGAGAATGTTCAGATGTGACTGTGAACAGGTCAGGTGGACGGCTCTACCAATGGCACAGTGATGTGGTTGCGGGGGAGACCCCTGACCCAGAGACCGCCCCTTCTCATGGGAGGATGACCTGGCCTGAACTGGTGGTCCCAGGAGGTCTGAAAGTGTTCATTGATCTCGGCATGGACTGAGAGCCAGAAAAGGGCCTGGCTCCCTGATTAAGATGCTGGTGCTGTAATCAGACCCGTCAGACCCCAGACTCTAGCAGAGTAGAGTATCCATGCCCACATGCTGCTGAACTGGCCTCAGTCAGCTGTGCCCTGATAGCCGTACCCCTCCCAGTTCGACCAGTGAGCTCAGGCCGGGAGCAGCAAGTCTGGTGTGTCCCCTGCTCCCTGCCCCCCTGCCCCACTCCCCTTCCCACCAACTGCCAAGGCCACTTGCTGAGAGGGGCCAGAGACCTCCATCTTGGGAGGTGAGAAGCAAGTCCACTCAAAACCGTCAGCCTCAGCAGAGCCTCCATGGCCTTCTGGATTAAAGAATCCACGGCGAAGTGTTTTAGCCTGGAGGGAGGGAAGGTTCTAGACCTCATTCTGAGCCAAGCTAGGAACCTCTCATTTCCAGGACAAATTAGCGCCATCGTTCACCATATTCTGCTGCCATTTCTCCGTCCTGCCAATGTCTTGCAACAGGAGGCAGCCCTTGACCATGGAGAGGCATTCGGGGAGGCTGTGGGTCCCCTCCCGGAACTCGGGGCTTCATGGAAAAGTTGAGCCCAGGAGCACACACACAAAGGAAATTCCAGGGTGCGATTGCTGACGGATGTGTTTTGGAAGGCAGCTGGTTACATTGGCACCGTCCCAACGCGCTCACTCCCCCCTCTGTCCTGCCCTCCCACTCCCCAACTTCTCTTTTTCCCTCAAAAAAAAAAAATATCATTACCAGAGAGAAGCTTAAAAGAACCAGAAAGAATCTACTTAGTCAAGAAAAAGGGCATAACATCTCTGGGGCGTCTGCAGGTCCCTGTCTGCTCGCCGGTTAAAGAAAGATGGTTTTTGTATTGCGGGCCATGCAAATGTTTTTAAGTCACCACCTTTTGACCCCTTATGATGCACAAGCATTTTTTTTTTCTTTTTACTGAGGCACAGCGTCAATGTGATCAAGTGCACTTATATGAAGTGCATGGCTTGGTGAGTCATTATGTATGTGTTCCCCAGGTGACTGCCATCCAAATCAAGACAGAACATTCTCAGCACCCATGGGGGCCCCTCGTCCTCCTTCCTGGTCAGCACCCATCTCCCGACTTCACACAATCCTGACTTTTATCGCTGTCGGCTTCGCTGCTCTTGACCTTCAGATCCGCGGAATCATAAAACGTTTCCAGCTGCGCGTCGACTCCTTTCACTTGTCGTGACGTCCGTGACAGCCCCCGCCCCGTGGCAGGTGTAGTAGGTTTGCTCTCTTTGATTGCTGTGCAGACTCCACGGTGGGAGCATTCCCAGTGTGTTCATGTGACCCCTTGCTGACACACAGGTGGGTCCTTGCCAGACTTTGCACACTTCGAGTAAAGCTGCCATGAGCCTTCATGTACAAGTCTTTTGGTGGCTCGGCTCTTTACTCATGTCACAGCGTCACAATAGCTCCACGGCGTACACACAGCTGTTAACATCTTACCTCGTAGTTGGGGAAACTGAGGCTTGACAAGTTTTAGTGCCTTGTCCAAAGTCTCAGAGTAAAGAGCAGGGCTGGGATTCCAGCCAGGTCCACCTGCTTGAGAACTAAGCTCTGAGTGAAAAGCATGACATTCCAAGGGCAAAGCGGCAAAGCACCCGATCCCCACTTCCCATCCCGTCTGTCCCCGCCCAAGCCCAGCTGTGCGCTCCTGCCCTAGGGAGGCCCTGACAGCTGTATTACATGTTCCAGGGGAACGCAGGCTCTCCTGGCTCACAGGCAAAGCCCTGCAAATCCTGTGACAAACAGCTCTAAGCTGGTGCTTAAAGTGGCTGCAGGGAGTGAGGGCGGCTGGCTTTGGGAAATGCACTCGGTGCCAAGGCTGGGAGCGTGTGTCCCACCCTCTCTAGGCAGTCAACTTGCTGACCCCAAGCTGAGCACGGGGTCAGCATGAAGTTCTCGACTTCATCACAATGGGGGCCTGGTTTGTGGACCCCAGGGCAGATGTGAGCAGTAAGATAATCCATGTGAACTTCCGTGAAATGCCAGCACAGACCCACGGATGTGAGCCGGCTTATTGTTTTTAATTGTCTCAAACTGGGACTCGTGATTTGAACATTCTATCCCAAGGGCCCTTATCTGAGTCCCTTGTCTGAGACTCTGGGGGCTGGATCTGTTTCAGGATTCAGAATTTGCTAGATTTTAAATAGTTAAATCAGTGCTTATATTGTATATCATTAATAACCCCAAGGGATCCTGGGTAGTCTGGGTAATGAGACTCACTGCAATTCTGCAGCAAAACGAATGGGTACATGGCCGTGACCAGCCTCGCTCCTCCATTCAGGGACAGCTCTGCTGCCAAATGAGCACGCCGCACACTCGGGAGGAAACCTGTATGATTTGGGAACTGACGATAAGGGCTTGGGGGCACCTCTACTGCTCTCCTGTGTGGTAGGAAATGGCTTCAGGCTGCTGTGAAGTGGATGAGTTTGTCTATGCAAAGTGTTTACAGCAGAGCCAGTGAACACAGTGGAGGTGCCCTCCATAGTCACGTTATTATTCTTATTAGTCGTGCCCATCCTGGTGCTGCTAGTTACTGGCCACCACTTACTGGGTGCACACGTAGGTGTGTGGTCGGGCCTCATTACCTGTGTTCCATACCTGCAGGTTTAACTGCACACTCTCAGCGCTGCGTGTGAGTTGTACGTTTGTGTGTTTGTGTGTGTGTAGTGCGGTGTTTGAGTATGGCTCATGCCGATTAAAACACATTATTGGCAGTGTGTGTGTATGGTGTGGTGCTTGAGGTGTACATGATGTGCGTGATGCATGTGTGTGTGGTGAGTGTGTGTGTGTGTGCATGTGTGTATGTGTGAGTGTGTGTGTGCATGTGTGGTGGCTGAGTGTGTGTGCATGTGTGCATGTGTGTGTGTGTGGGTGTGGGTGGTGTGTGTGTGTGCATGTGTGTGTGTGGAGTGTGTGTGTGTGTATGTGTGTGTGCATGTGTGTGGTGTGTGCATGTGTGTGTGGTGTGAGTGTGTGTGCATGTGTGCATGTGTGTGTGAGTGTGTGTGTGCATGTGTGTGTGTGGTGAGTGTGTGTGTGCATATGTGTATTGCATGTGTGTGTGTGTGTGTGACGTGTGTGCATGAGTGTGTGAGTGTGTGCATATTGTGGTGTGGTGTGTGTGTGAGTGTGTGTTGCATATTGTGTGTGTGGTGAGTGTGTGTGGTGTGTGTGCATGTTGGTGTGTGGTGTGAGTGTATGTGTGTGAGTGTTGTGTGTGCATGTGTGCAAAACCAACGTGAATGTGAGTGTGGATGTGTGTGTGTGTGTGTGGATGTGTGTGTGTGTGTGAAGTGTGTGTGTGGTGTGAGTGTGTGTGGTGTGTGTGTGTGTGGACGTGTGTGTGTGTGAAGCTACTGTTCCCTCTATTGGTCTTGGCTATCCCAGGCTCATATGGTGTAAGCAGCTCCCTGAATGGTCTGAGGTTCTCGTGGATAAAGAAGCGCATTTTTCCTTACAACGTGGCCCCTTCTTGTACTCATTCAAAGAAAGAATAGTCTCTTCCACTAGAGAGAGAGACTGGCTCCTTTGGCTTCTTGAGAAGAGCTGCGGGGGTGACCTTGAAGTGTGCTTTAATTGGCTTTCAAGGGCAGTTTTGGCTCCATGGGGTTTTGCTCTGCCTGCTGACTAGTACCACTTCCTTTGAGAAATGAAATGTCACGGAGGCGTCTCATTTAATCTTCACGACAACTCTGTGAGGTGGACAGAAGTCAGTATCGTGCCTGTTTCATTGGCAAGGAAACGGGGGCATTGTGGGGTCAGGCAAGCTGCCTGAGGTTGCACAGCAAGTAGCAGAGCGCCCCAGTTGCGGGTTGGCCTGGCTCTGAGGCCTGCGGCAACCTCTGCAGGCTCCAGTCGTGGATTGCTGTGTCGTAGACCACCCAATCTCAGTAGATTAAAGCAGCATTTACTCATTTTTTTGCTCACGGATCTGCTCTGTGGGGACAGCTCCTCTCTGCTCTGCACGATGTCGGCTGTGAGGCTGGAAGGCTGCTGGGGGTGGGGGTGACTTGATGGCTGGGTCCTGGAATCGTCTGGAGGTTGGTTTGCTCCCACGTCGGGCGGGTGACGCTGGCCGTCATCTGCACTCGGTCTTCGCTGTGGCTGCCCGGGCTCCCCACGGCTCAGAACCAGAATTCTAGGTGGATGGCATTTTGGTGGTTTAATCTTGGTGGTCATTTCCACCATACTTTTCTGGTAGAGACAGTCACAAAGTTCCCCCAGGCTCAGGAGGAGGGGACGCAGACCACACCACTGAATGAGAAAAGTGTCTGTGCCTAGGAGCCTGTGATTTTCTCAAGCCTCAGGACCCTTCAGGCTAAAGATACTTAGTAGTATCCTTATTCATGGCAATCTTAAAAAATATTTTTAAATATAATATATTTATAAATTTTATTTTATATGATAATGTTTATTATCTATAACAAAGGTTCCATATCTATAATATGTTATATATTTATATAATTTTGTATTTTATCTATTTTATATAATTATATTTTTATTTATGAATTTTACACATTTTCATATTTTCTATATAACAAATGCTATATAATAAATACAATTGTATTTATAGATGTGAAATTTTATATATATATTTATGTAATTATATATAAATTTATATATAAATTTAAATCTATATATTTAAATTTAAATTATATATAATTTATAATAAAATATTTATATTTATATATATTTAGATTCATGTATTTAAATATGTAAAATATTTTGTAATAATTATAAAACCGGTTTAGTTATTGCCTCTAATAAAGACTAAAAATTATCATCCTATTGGGAATGGCTGTGTAAATGCTGTTTTTTCACAAGTAGTTTTAATAAGAACCACACCTCTTCCAGGAAGAAGCGTTTTCTGGGGATACTTTTAAGGGATGGTTTTGGAGAGTATTTAGGAGGTAGTTCTGGGGAGGGCTGTGGGTTATTTTCAGCACGAATGTGAAGAGATACTGGCAGTGAATGGAAGCAGTTGGAAGATCTGATGCTAAAGACTCACAGCTAGTGTGTGATCCCAGGTTAGAATGTTTAAGAACCAAACAAAAGAAACAAAACAACTTTACAGAGGCTCATGGATTATCTAAATTCAATTCAAGGGCCTACTTAGTCGTAAAGCAAAGTCATGGGCATCCAGAGCTGGAAGGAAACTTGGAGACCAGGTAATTCTGCATCTTAAATTGGGAAGTACAAAACCCCAAGGGTAGAAAGAATGGGCAGAGAGAGTTACAACATAAACATGTGAAGCTTTGATTTTTCCTAGACGCCAAGTAATCCAAAACATTTTTTCAATATTCAAACAAACATGGATATATTTTAGAGTAGAATGTAAAATCTCCATAAATTTTAGGATAAAACAGAAGACTTCAAAGAAATTCCATGCTGGCAGCAGACTGGCTTGGGAAGATCACACAGATACTTCCCTTCCAACCCCTCCAAGGTCCTAGCTTGCTCTCTCCGCTGTGTGGGGTTGGGGGAGGGGTGCAGTGCTGGGGGTAGAAAGCATGAGAAGCAGTGTGCTAGCTGGCAGTTCCTCCTGTGAGCTCTCTACCGCTAGCTCCTTCAGCAAGAAGTGCTAATTGAAGAAGATGAAAGGGAGGGGGTCATCACGTCAGTCTCCATGAAGAGTTAGAGTCCCTCAAACCTCCAGCCACATATGGCCATTAACTAGAAATATGGCTGGCCTGAACTGCGGTGTCCTGTAGGGGTAAATGCACACTGGCTATCGAAGATTTAGTATCAAAAAGGAAGAATGCAAAATATCTCATTAATTATTTATGTGGATGACATATATGAAACCACAATGTTTGGGTGTATTGGGTTAAATAGATACATTTTATTTGTTTCTTTTCACTTATTTAATGTGTCTACTACAAAATTTAAAACTACCTGTATGGCTCGCATTCTATTTTTATTGGATGCATTGGGCTAGAGTAGAAGGTGTCTCCAAATGTAATAGACCATAGAACACTTTCCTTCCTGTAACATTTTGGGTGACTAATTTTGGGCAAAATGGGCTGCTGAAAATCTTGCTTTAGGTAAAGTTTGTCTCTTTACAGATGTCCAAACAAACATTGGGCTTTCCTACCTCCACTCTTTTGTCGATCCCATTATATGGGGGAATTCTCACTTCCCTTGGCTGTTCCAGACCAAACCACCCTTCAACATGCAGCTCAAATCCTTTTTTACTGTCCTGGCTCTGCTCTGCTTCCTACCGTTGAATGTGGTTGAGGTGGCTGGTGTTGCAGCAGCCATCTTGGGATTATGAATTGATAACCTAAGGAAGAAAAGTTGAGGATGGCAGAGCAGAAAGATGGAAAGGGCCTGGGCAACACATGATAGTGTTGTAAAGTCAACACCAGGACCACCTACTTAGGGGTTTTAAAAAAGTGATACAATTACATGTTTTTATCATTTAAATTGCCCTTCGTTGTTGAGCATTCTGTTTCTGGCACCAGAATGCCTCTTACCTGACTGCCACAGTATCACAAAGTAAAAGAATCCACGCAACAACAAAAATATGTAGTATAAATTAATGCTAAACCAGAAAACGATGGTCTTACTTTCTCGAAGCACCGACCAATCTGACTTGAATAGTCAAAGCAGTTACGGCTTCTTGAAACCAGGCTTGGTGGCACTTGACCAGCAATCTCTCATTTAAGTGTCTTGACAACTCTGTGAGGCAGGCTCTGTTCCTGTCTCTATTTTACAGAGAAAACCGTGACTCAGAAGGGTAAAGTCATGTGTCCAGGATCACACTGATACGGAGCTGTAGGAGCCCAGTCCTTAATCACTGACTCTGCATGTTCTGTGATCTGAGCTTCCTGTGTGTCTTTGGTTTGCAATGAGGCCGCCATATACTCCCAGCATAGCCCTCTCCAAGTATTTTCAACGAAAACTGGAAAAGAGAGAGAAGACCCAGTGTGCTGTCTCTCAAATGGCATGCCTGCTATCCCCTCCCCAGCAGGTTACCTACTGTTTATTTGAGGCTGCATCAAAGACGTCAGCTGTTGTAAATTTTTCTTTCCTGCAGGTAGGCAGTTTCAAAATGACAGATCAATGGATTGATTTGAAAATAACACATGAAAGACATAAAAAAGAAAAAAAATGTTCAGAGGGTTTATAATCTTTCTCTTATGCCAATAAACAAAGGAGGCAAGAACGTAACAGTAAAGACAAAGTGACCAGCCTCCAAACATAAAACGCACTCATCAGAAAAAGTTGAAAAGCGTTCATGAAAAGGAACTTAGTTCTGCTCAAATTTAGCTTTAAATTAGTCTTCTCAAATTTAGTCTGGCCTGAGATAAACTTGTGGAATAAATCAGTCTTCATGAGAGAGATGAGGTGAATTTGCTCTTCCAGAAAATAACCTAATCTTTGAAGCATCTTTCACACTGTGTGGTCTCTGTAGAGAAACATATAAGTGGAATGGAATCTTTTTAACCAGTGTTTTGGTATTATTTTTTCTGTTATTGGTAAATCCAATGTCCTAAGAGCTACCTTTCCTAACATCCTTGGTTCTAAGTAGAATTACTGATGAATTTCTTTTAAATTCTCAAAAAAAAAAAAGAGCCATGTATGTAAAATATTAGAAATAAGTTGATTATTCTGTACTACAGGATGAACATAACTTGATTCCAAAATTTGATGATGATGATGATGAGGATGATGACAATATTAGGCATTTTTAAGTGCTGACTATATGCCAAGCATTTGAGAAAAGCCATGTATGTATTAGCTAATTACATCTTTGCAAAAACCTTGAAAGTTGGTGCCAATACTATCTCCATTTACAGATGAAGAAACTAGAGTTTAAATCCTTGTTCGAGATCACACATCCAGTATTGGAAGAACTCACATTTAACCTTAGGTCTGTCTGACTCCAGACCCTTTTCCCTAACTGCTAATCTATTTTGAAATGAAGAATCTTATTTTGAGATTCTTCATTTTCAGAGCCAACCCTGAAACAAAGATTTGGGTGCCTTCCTTTCTCATGCATACATCTCAGAAATAGAATTGTTGGGTCACAAGGTACATATATAATTAGTTTTATAGAGAATGACAAGCAGTTAACCAAAACGGTGGTACTATTTACACTGGCAGTGTGAGAGGTCCAGTGGCCCCAGTTTCTGTGGCAGTTGATATCATCAGTCTTTTTGAATTTTAGCCATTCTGGTGGGTGTGTAGTGTTATCTCAATATTTGTAGTTCCCAAATAAAAAATGATGTTTAGCAATTTTAATGCTTATTGACCATTTACATCTTGGATGAACTGCCTCTTCAAGGCTTTGCTTATTTTTTAATTGACTGTTTATCTATTTCTTATTATCTATTTATCTTATTATCTATTTATCCTATTATCTATTTCTTATTAATTTATAGAAGTTCTTTATATACTCTGGATATGAGTCCTTCCTCAGATATTTGCATTGCAAGTAACTCCTCCAATTTTTGGCTTACTGTTTTACTTAAAAAAATTTAAAAAAAATTTTTTTTGTAAGAGTTTATTTGAGCCAAACTAATGACACATGCCGGGGAGCACGATCTCAAATGCTCTGTAAATTGTTATCTTTTGATGAACACAAGTTTTTAATTTTGATGAAGTCTAATTTATTAATCTTCCTTTTTGGTTATTGCTTTTTTGTGTCCTGTTTAAGAAATGTTTGCCTCTCCATTGGGTTTTAAAGCAATGGTCCCAAATGCCTCCATATTTACCTTGAGGGTGTGAGTTTAATTAACATTCATGAGAAAATAGAACAGCTTGCTTATTCCTTAGCCTCAGCACCTATTCACAGCGACTCAGTTTTTACTTTCTCAGAGGGACATCTGCATAGTATGGTTCTTTGAGAAAGGGGTGGGATAATGGACTTTGGATGAGTGAGAGTCTCACCTCCACTGGAAAGTAGATCTATTTGAATGAAAATTCTCTTGAAGGACTATTTTGCTTAATTTTCAGGTATAAAAGTGGAAAGTAGTTAGGCTTCACTAGAAAAGTGTGTTTTTGAGCTACTGAAGTTTTCAGACACTGTGTCTCTGTTTGTAAAATAAACAGTGAAAAAAGAGGAAAGGAGAGAATGAATTTTAATGGGATCATTTGCTGGGAGGGGGCAACCAGCATGCTTTCTATTTCATTGCTATGCAAAAATGAGAGAAGGAAACTTAAAGCTGCCATGCCATCTTATGAAAACAGTGGCAATGTTTAGGTGGACGCTCGCCCGAGATTATGCCAGTGACAACTTTTTAAGGAGGAGAAAAGTTTGCTACATAAGAACCCCGAAGTTCTTCAACCACAGAGCTAAAGATAGTAAAACAGAAGAAGTGATTCTCTTTCGATTACAGTAGTGTCTATTTATTCTTCGCAGTTAACTATGCCTTCAACATTTCAAAAGGGAAGAAAGGAAATAAGCAAAGAAACTCTGTGGATGCCTTAGACGCCATGCATTTTCTTCTTTTCCTCTCTTGCTCATTTCTCTCCTGGCCCCTCCCCGATTTCCTTGCCTTTCCCAGTCTCATTCAATTACCTCCTTGAGCCTCTGGGTCTCAGTTTCCTTATCTTTAAAATGGAGATAATAATGAAGAGGAATACTCCAAAGGCTGACCTTATAATTGGCTCTTTGTTCTGCTTCTGTAGATATGCTTGCCGCATAGGCCAAAGGACAGGGTGACCTCAAAATTAACTAAAGACTCATCCTCCCTTTTGCTTGTTCTGTCTAGATAACAGATGTATTGCCTAAGTTCCTGTCTGACACTCTCGCGCTGTGTAACTCTCTGTAACTGCCTGTAACCCATAGCAACTCCTGTGCTCTGTAACTGCCTGAGGACAAATTAACAACCGGCCCATGCCAACTGGCTAACTGTAACTGTGCAGACGAGCTCCGTAAAAGAAAGGTTGACCCTGAGCTCGGGGCCCAGATCTTCAGAGAGCTAGCTCTTCTGGGACTGCTGGCATAATAAACTCGAGTTCTCCAACACTCCAGGTGGTGCTTGGTTTCTCGCTAGTCTGGTTAATACTATCATCTCATGGGCTCACTGAAGGATTAGCTGAGTTGGTACGTGAGGACTTAGAGTAGTACCTGGCATATAGGTGAGTTCCAGAAATGTCAGCTGTTACTGTTGTCATTACTTATCACATCTTTACTTCAAAAAAGGATGGATTCTTTTTGTCACATCTTTTCAAATAATACACTATAATGATTTGATTTGTTATGATTTGTTTTGTTTGATTTGATAAATTAATCCTTTATCTTGGAGTTTTGTAGCTAATCATGAGGCTGCCATTTAACCTGACACTTTTCTATCTGAGTCTTGAAACTACTTTCTATTTACAGAAATGCATCAAAGTCATCTGTTTATGTACTCTTTCTAGCAATCAAACTCCCTTTCAAGAAATACAAACTTCCAAAGACGGGAAAAGTGTTGATGAGTGACCAATAAGTGGATGTTGACACCATACAGATAGAGGCATGAGCAAATGGGATTCCCATTTAGTGATATAAGCAAATAAGAAAAAATGTCATCTCTTTTCAGTCCCTCTTTGTGAAATGCTATAGAAAAAGAAGTAGTAACAAAAGAAATGAAAATTTAACCAAGACATTGGTCTAGGACATTTTATTTCTATGGTCCCTCTTTAGTATAAATATTAATATCTTCAGTTTATGGAGGAGGAAACGGAATTCGAAGAAGTTACATGACTTACTGAAGGACCTACAGACATTTAAGGCTGGTGTGGTGGGAAGGTGCCAAAATATGTTGTGATTTACTTAAGTGATTTAAAAACCAGAACTTTTGGTGTATAAAGTTTTTCGACCTTCTAGAAGTTTCCAGGATTAGATGTGATCAGATTGCAAGGCTCGTTCCTCTATTAGGAGTTTTCAGACTCTCCTTGGAATGGGCAATTCCAAAGATTGGAGCTAGGATTATGTAGATCTCCCTATTTGGGCCTCACAGCCATGCCTTCTTATTTGGATAATGGCATCTTGGTCCCTCTTCCCCAATTTCCTTCCTTGCAGTTGGGTTGGGCCGGCCTCACTCTTCCACATCCAGGCTTGAACACTTTCCTAAGCCCTATCGATAATCACTGTTCACCCCCATGAACTCACAGGTCATCTCAGGGATGGGCATACAACCCAGAGCCATTGGTCATCTGGCTCTAGCACTTTTGCTGGAGTAACTGGGGATGTCAACAACACAGAAAGGCAGAGCCTGGATTCAAAACTGTTGCACCAACACTCCTGCTACTCTCTCCATTGGCCAAAGTGAATCACAGAGCAGCCTGGAGTCAAGGGGTGGAAATATAGACTTCACCTGGCGATGGGAGAGCAACCTTTCATTTATGAGGCTGTGAAAACTTGGGGCTATTTTTTCAGTCTACTGCACTGACTTGGTTCACAGGTTGTTCTAAGTGCATAATATGCATGAGCTTATTTAATCCTTGCAATAACCCTCTTAGTGGTTATATTACTGATGTTGTTCCCATGGTATATGGAGTATGATATGGCTTTGAGGTCTCAGTCTTTTCAGGAGAAGAAGAGGCCAAAACATGTGCTGTATTGTAATAGCTGAGTCTTACATGCTTCCAATCCATTATGTTCTCTGATTGACCAGGACAGAGACTAACAGCAGCCATAGTTACCTGGGGCTTGCTGTCAATCCTCACAACACTGCTGGGACCACTGTCATCTCCATTTTCTAGAAGAGACCGAGGCAGAGAGGTTAAAGGCAGTGCCAAGGGCACACACCTGGAAAGGGACCAAGATGAGACCACCTGTGCTGGATGTCTTCCATTTGCCCTTGGGGTCCAACACCACCTTCCCCACCCTGCTCCATGCCCCAAGAGCCTGACCATACAGGCTGCATCAATGGCTTCCTCACTCTCCCCCTTCGGCTTGGGTTTGGTTAACAGGAGGCATGGCAGAGACCCGAAAGTGGAAGGAGAGAGGTTGGAATATTTGTTCCCTCAGCTTTCTTCACGCCAGGTCCCTCTACCCAGGGCCACATCTCAGTTAGGTGACCCTCGCTCTGCTGCTACCTTCTCTGGGTTCTGATACCCGTTTCCCCCTCATTCTCAACAGCCCTGTAGGTGGTACCACCCCTGCTCTTACTGCCTCGGGCTTCTGTACTATCCCTTGTTGGTTTCCTTAAATTCTGTCTACACCTTTGGCAGCCCCTTTTTCAATCTTTCCTCAAATTACCTCCTTTTAATGTGCCATCTGATTCTTGCTGGGCCCCTGAATGAAACCTCACCTGACTCAGCAGTCTTTATATTTAATATTTATTGAAAAGATGAAAAGACTGGAATACTAATGACAAAATGCGGGTGATATGTGAAGCTGAGCTCCTTGAATGATGAAATCAAAAGTCTAAGATGAAAATGAGACAAAACGAGGTTGTCTCCATGCTGGCTGAAGGTAGGTGGGCCTGTTTCCATCTGGACAAACACCAAAAATCAAATACTGTTTCTGTGTTATTTCCAAAGAGCTTGGACTGCATTTTAATTAATTTGCCTTGAAATTAACATACTTCACTTTTTCTTGAGCCAGGCTCAAACTTCTCAGCATATCCCATTGCAAGGAAGTGCCGCCATAAGTCAGGGTGAATGTAGCATTGGAGACTGAGAGGAGGGAGGAGTGAGGGAGATATTTATATATGGGTGTTTTATATTCTGCTCTTGTGCAAAACTTTAAATATATATTTGCAAGAGGCATTTTCCAGACGGGCAGCCAATAAATCCTGAGGATGATCTGAGTGTGATTGTTCCTCTATCTACAAGTGATGCCATGCTGCCAGACACCCGTTTATGCTGGATTGTGGGTAGAGGAGAGAAGAGTTCCAGTCCAAGCTCTGCCATCTACTAGCTGTGTGACCCAGGGTGTGTTGTCGAGCCTCTCTGAGCCTCAGTTTCCTTCTGTGTAAGTTAAACCAAGGGTTCGCGGGGGAGGCAGGCAAGGAACGTGAAGCTCCCCAAAGTCCTCAGGCACTTGCTCCACATTCCAGCCATCCTATTTTCAACTGGGTGGTCCTAGTTGGGATCTTAGCAGCTATGGGTTCCCCAAACTCTCAAATCTGAGCTCTTCCTGGAAAGAATCAGAAAAGCTAAAGGGCTGCCCACAGAACTGGCTGGATCGTCTTGTAGAAATGGTCAAAGAGTCTAATTTGCAGAATGACTGAGAGGATGTCATGTGGAAGAATGCATCCAAACTTGGGTTCAAATCCCGATTCTCTCTCTTGTTAGCTAAGTACCAGTGGAGTGGCGACTTTCTTTCTGTGATGCTGCCTTTCCTGGATTGTGGAATAGAGGTAATAATAGCTCCCTTAGAAGATTGCCAGGAGGCTTCGGTGAGGTGCAAGCCTGGATTTAAGGGGTGGGAATAAAGCCCCCAGCCACTGCCTAGCACAAGGCGAGTGCTAAAGCAGGGCAAACAAAAAGAAACATATGTATTCATGTACTCAATAAATATTTAATAAGCCTGCCTGGTGGTTAAAAATGTATTAAATTAGGCAACAGAGAGATGAATGAGGTAAATATAGTCTCTGCCTTTAGGGGGAGAAAAACATATCAGCGAAACAAATAGCTAAAGAATTATAGTTTTTCATAAAGAGGGAAACAAAGAATCAAGGGAAGGATCCTAATTTAGGGAGGAACTGATCAAGAAAGGAAGTGGCGTTTAAGTTGGAGATTGTAGTAGCTAAGATAGGGGCAGCTGCTCTGCAAATCACCCCCCAGCCTCAGTGCCTAACACAGTAGGAGTCTATTTCTTGCTCATACGGCACTGGATTTGGCAGGCATTTTTCCATGTGATGATTCAGGAACTCAGACTCCTTTGATCTTGGGTTCAGCCATAATAATAATAAAAGAGTTCAGCAAGGTTGCAGAATATAAGGTCAATCTACAAAAATCAATTGTATGTTTATACATCGGTAATGGACAATCAAAATAAAATTAAGAAAACAATTCTACTGACAATAACATCAAAAAGAATAAGATACTTAGCAATAAAGCTAACTAAGGAATTGCAAAAGTTACACAATGAAAACAACAAAGCATTGTTGAAAGATATCAAAGAAGATCTGAGTGAATGAAACAACATCCTGTGTCTATATTCTAAATATATAGAAATAATGTATATGTGAGAAAAATGCTTTCTAGATCATAGGATAACTTGGGGGTGTTCAGTGATACCATGTGTGTCTGATCATACGTCCACAATGAATATGGATGAAAACGATCTCTTAGATCACAGGACAGCTTAGGGGGATTAGTGATACAATATACATCTGAACATAGAGAAATAATACATATGTCTCAAAGCTTATTCCTACATTATAGGATAGTTGGGAGCTCAGTGATAACAATGTATATCTGACCATATATATTCAATGTATGTATATGAAAACTATTTCCTAAATCAAAGAATAGCTGAGAGTTCAGTGATACAATGTATATATGAGCATGTGAACACAATGTTTATGTATGAAAATTCCACTAGAGCTTAGGATAGCTGGGGGTTCAGTGATACATTGTATATACGAACATATGTATACAATGTACGTGTATGAAAACCACTTCCTAGATCTAAGACGCAGTGATATAATATATATCTAAACATATCCATGTAATATGTATATATACAACCTGTAACTGAAGCACAATGCCTTCCCTGTGTAAGTTTCTCCCCCGCCATAGTTTCTGATTGCTTTAATAGTAGTTTAGTTACTCTTCCAAGCTTTTCACATATGCTATTGTGTTTTATCTTTCCAGGAAAGCTTTGTAGTTGTTCTTATAGCACTCAAAGGCTCAGAGAGGACAGGTAACTCGCCCAAGGTCACCCAGCTCCTCATTGGCAGAGCTGAGACTTGAACCGAAGCAGTCTGACTTGTAAGCTCTTGGTGCTAGCTGCAAGGGTAGAATTGCTGTCACTGAGTGCCATGCTCCCTACTTGAGCCCCAGGGGAAGGGAAAAGTGCTGGCTGCATCTGCCACATGTGTGGGACATGGAGCCTCACTACACTCACCCTTTTTCCAACTATGGGTCATAAGTGGAGTACTGGAGTAGGCCCATAGTATCCATGATGTCTGTTCTGACTGTGAAGGCTGGACCCTGACTACTGGTGAAGCAAGGTAGTGTCCTGAAGCTACCACCAAGGCTTGGGGAACGCTTTCCGTAAGCTTCCTTGGAGATCACAACCATCACAGAGCAATAGGAACTAAAATGCATGTCATGAGATGATTCCAAAGCACAAGTTTATCAAAACAATAGAATGCTTCTGGATGCCTTTCACCAGGTGGGTAAAAACAAAGCTTGGAGAGGTTAAGGAACCGGCTCATCCTCACACAGCAAACATTTGGCAGAGCCAGTTTTGAGCTCAGCCCCACTCCTGAATCTGCACATGCTCCCCAGCAATGCTTTTCAAACTCAAATGTGAACAGGGCTCACCTGGGGACTGAGGTCACATGCAGACTCTGATTCTGCAGGTCTGGGTGGGCCTGAGATCCTGCAGCTCTAATTATCCCCCAGCCTGAGGCTTATGTTCCTTTAAACCATCTTCCTGCCCATTACAAGGAAATCTGTTCCCAGCACAAACCTAGGTTTCCTTCCAGCCGTAAAACCCACTTCTTTAATTTTGTCCAGCTTTGTTGAGATATAATTGACAGACAACATTGTGTAAGTTTAGGGGTGCACCATGGTCATCTGATATACGTACATGTTGTGAAATGATAACCACAATAAGGTCAGTTAACACCTATATCACCTCAAATAGTTACCCTTTCTGTGTGCGCATGTACGGTGAGAACACTTAAAATCTACTTCTTAGCAACTTTCAAGTATCTAATACAGTATTATTAACTATACTTCTTCTTCTTCTAACCAGAAGTTTGTAACTTTAACCAGCTTTAACAGTCTCCCCATTTCCCCTCCCCTGCAGCCCCTGGCAACCACCATTCTACTCTCTGGTTCTATGAGTTCAGTAAAACCCACTCTGACACTGGGGAATTCAGGGCACTGAGGGAGACACCGTTTTCACACATCTCACGTATTTCACCACAGACACAGCTGTTGCAGTGCATGCTGGCCCCAGTCAGATCCAGTGCTTCCAGTCGGGTCTAATGCGCAGGCATAGTGAGTGCTCCTGGAGATTGGAAGGGAGGGTACTTTGTCAGTAATAATAAGTTGTTGACAGACAGATGCTGTGTGGGGCATGCCTGATGGGAACCACATGTGTTCTCAGGGACCGTCTCCAAGATGCCCATGCCATTCGTGTGTTTGCTGCTTCCGGAGGCCCAGGGACTTTGCCATCCTGTGGGCTGGTAGGATTTGCTGTTTTCCTCACATGGATAGTGCCAGGCAGGCCAGAAAAAACTTCACGCTGAGACAGCATGCACCTTTCCATGGCCCTTCTAAATGATGCCATGCCACATTCCATGCAGGCAGGAGAACTCTGTGGGAGAGAAAATGTTTTGGATGGGAGACTGGCCCGACCTTGATTCTGACAAGTGCCAACGTTGGGGTGAGCAGCTGGTCAAGGGACAATCCTGAGGTGGGGAAATCAGAACCCTTGCGCATTGCTGGTGAGGATGCGGAAGCCAGCCTGGAAGTTCCTCAATAAGTTAAACACACAGTTACAATCTGACCCAGAGATTCTATTCCCAGGGAGAAACCCCAGAGAAATGAAAATAGATGTTCAAACAAAAACCTGTACAGGGATGTCCACAGCAGCGTTATTTACAAGAGATAAAAGGTAGAAACAACCCATACGTCCATCAACGGATGAAGAGATTACCCACATGTGGTCTATACATACAATTGAATATAATTCAGCTTAAAAAAAAACTCTGACACAAGCAACAATGAGATTGATCCTCGATCACATTATGCTAAATTTAAAGAGCCAGTCACAAAGGCCACAGATTGTATGATTCCATTTATATGAAATGCCAGTTAGGTAAATCTGTAGAAACATAAAGCAGATGAATGGTTGTTGGGCTTGCGGGAGGGGAAGGGGGATGACTGCTTAATGGTCACAGGGTTGCTTTTTGGGTGATGAAAAGTTCCAGAACCAGACAGTGATGATGGCTGCACAACACTGTGAATGTACTAAGTGTCACTAATGGTAAATTTTATGTTATGACTATTTTACCAAATTCTAATCATAATGGGAACTGCAAAGAAGCATTTCCAGTTACAAATGCATGGTTTGAACTTGCTTTCTGTGGGCATTCTGTTGACAGTTGGGTTCCTTAGGCTTAAAAGGTAGGATGCTGGAGGAACCCAAGATGAGCAGAGGAAGCACTGATCACAGAGAGTGAATACTGAGGGCACACATGCTGTACACCAGGTGAGGTTCTAAGTGTTTACATGGATTACCTCTTTTAATCCACCCCACAACTGCCCCAGAAGGAAGGTTCCATTTTATTCTCATTTTATATCTGAGGAACTCAAGGCATAAAATAACCCTCTCTAGGTCACTAGTGAGTGCACGGTTGGAATCTGACCCAGAATCCACTCAACAAAGATCTATTGAAGTGTTTCTGTTGTTGAAGAGAGAGAACGCTTGGCAAGGTCCAGGATTGGGAAGCCCAGAGCCCCATGTTGCTGGCAAGAAGACGTCATTTTGGAATTAGCCAAAGTGCCTTGCGGTGGTCATGCTGGAGGAAGTGTGGACATTACTCCCTTCGCTTTGGGTTTCTCCCTCTATAAGATGGAAAGCCTGGATCCAAGAAAGTCAGCGACCAAGATGGCGGTGCTGGGAGGAAGACAGATGTGGGAGGTGACCAGTGCTGCTCCATCATTCTTCCCACAGATCCAAGAGAAGGCACTGTCATTGTTCCCACTCTTTAGGTTAGGGAACCGAGGCTCTGAGAGGTGACGGCACTTGCCCAAAGTCACCCAACCCAGAATCAAGTCTGGCTGAGCGGGGAGCATTTGCTCTTTGCATTGCACAGTGCAATTCTCCCAACTCTGCCAGGATGTTTCGAGTCCTGCTAAGTGAACATATGCTTGTATGGGACGTTTGAAAATACAGAAAGGAAAGGCCACATGGAAAGAAATGGAGATCACTCATACTGTTATTATCCAGAGAAATCTACCTCCAGCCCTTCGATATATTGCCTACTGTTTTTGTCTACGTCAATGCGTAAACACACGTTTTTATATATTCTTATAAAATTGAGATTGTGCCAAATATATAGCTGTTTCAGACTTTTTAGTTAATGCTTTGCTTATATTTTCTATTGATTCATTATGGAAAGCTTGATTTTTAACATCTCCATACCCTTCCATCATCTGGATCTCCTATCTAACAATGAGCATATTGGTAGTTTCTTAATTATTGTTATTAAAATCAATACTGTTATGATGATCCTTTAACGTAAGTGTTCTATTTGCATATGGTAGGTACTTGATCAATATTTATGAATTAATGAATGATGGATGAATGAATGAATTTCTTTAGGAGGGGTCCTGGATGTAGACTTACTTGGTCTAAAGTAGACTGTCCATACCTCAGGTTTGCCTGTATAGTCCCTGTTGTCCTGATGTAATTAGTAATAGTGCTCCCTTTAATGCTCAGAAGTGTCTTGATTTGAATGATAAATTATAATATCACCCTAAACAACTGCTATGAATCTTTTTGAGGTATTTGATACACATCATTCAGTTGCTATTACAGATATGTTGTACCCATTTACACCTAATCTGTAACCTATTTCTGAAAGATGAGAGCCTGATAAAAATGTCTTGATGAATATTTTGGGAAGTTGAATTAGCCTTGTAAAAATGAAATTAGCCTTGTGAAATTCAAGAATGGTTTAAGTCAGTTTCCCCCCTAAGTTCTCATGGTTTTAGAATCCACATTGGTTACACATTTAGGTTATTTTTTGTTTGTCAAGGATATTAATAAAAATATATTTATTCTAAATGATTACAGCTTTTGGATGAGAGCAGTCATGATCCTGAAGGTAGGTGGGTTTGTATCCCACCTCTGTCATTAGCTGTTAAACTGAACAAGTTCCCAAACTGAGTCTCAGTTTCTTCTTCTGCAAAGTGAAAACGGTTGTACCCTCCATCAGAAAGTCATGAGGATTAGGCATCAGTGTAGAAACCAGGAAAGCCAATCACTTGCCTACTCTACCAAATCCAGTCTTTTGCTTAATGAGCCATTTGCCCCATCTATTTAGCAGCAACACTTGGCCTTTTCTAGTGTTCCATGTACACGTTGACTTTTCACTCTTATGACATTCCAACTTGATCTCAGAGCCTGAAGGACTTGTCCTGCCAGGTTAACTTGTTGGAAGACTAGTTAGGCGTATGGTGGTGAAAGCTTCCTTGCTTCAAAATATATCCCACATGCGATTGTCACCTTGTCTGAATGCCAACCTTTCAGAGAACTGACCTGGTAAGTTATGGCCAAGAGGACTGTGTGATGAAAAACATGGTTGCCTAGGAGATTGTGGGTGTGACATACCCTGCGGTTCAGTTATCCTGTAGCCAACTGAATATCACTCTTAGGGAGTTGTGGTAACTTCTGTTTACTCACCCTTGCAGGGCAGTGGCCCTGGGAAACAGAATCTAGTCATGATAAGGTGGAGATGTAAATTTTGAGACTATCCCTTGGCTGGCTTTCAGATGTTAGGGGACAGGGCAGTTGCTAATGCCCACACAGGCTCGGGGTGGTGGTGTTAGTGGGTGGTGGGGAGAAGACTGGCAAATTTCTGACTCTCCTTCCCAGCACAGGGAGCCAAAAGAAACATGCCCAGGGACTTTGACTATTGTATGTTGGCGGTAGTCTCTTGTGTTTTGGTCCGTGTTGGCCGCAGGAGCCTTCATTATAGCTGAGTTGAATCAGAAGCTCTGAAGTCAAATGCAGGTCATGCTGAAGGGAGCAAACACATGTTCTCTTGGAAGCGTGTATGTGTTAGCCTTCTAAGAGCCAATTTCCTTGCAGTTACGCACGACCTTATGTGCACAAATAAGGTCTTCCTTTTGATCACATTATCTGACTGCACAATTGATGCCTTAGTGACTTCTCCCTGGCCTAACATCTTCCCAGAGTGAGCCTGTGAGGTCAGTCATTGCTGCGTTTTACAGCCCTTGAAGTGACCATCCACTTCCTCCTGGAAAACTGGATTTTTATTTTAGTCAAATTAAAGGGTGACTCAGCAAGTGGCTAAAAGGGTGTTGTATTAGGAGAAAGAAGAGTGGTTCGATTCCCCTAGAAGTGGACTCAATAACTTCATCCAACTACTGAAGCCACAGAATGTAGCCAGGCTCCAGAGTTCTCGATGTAATCTCATCCTTTGGAATTTGGATCAGGGATGGAATTAAGTTTGAACCTGGCATAGAATACTTCCTGGGTTAAGGAAGAGGACTTAAAGAGCTCTCAATATAGCCCAGAAATAGGCATTTTGACAATTCAAGTGAAATGAATTGAACCTTGGTATTGAATTTCTCTTAGATACCATGGCACCCAAAACTTAAAGGGAGTGGACTGAGTGGACACAGAGTGCATTTGGCTTATAATGAAAATGTTCTGAAATGACCTTTGGAACATTCTAACAAGACCCAAATTGGGGCAGGTCAGAAGCAACTCTGGGCAGAATCTTCAGCCACCTGGATTTCCAGTTTCCACTCATCTTGAACGTAACCTGTTCCAGTTTCCACTCACCTTGAGTGTAACCTGGTCAAGTTCCTCTCTGTTTTATACAATGCAGGAAAAATTTTACCTTGGTGATTAAATGGAGTAGGTGTCTTCCACTCCAAATGCTAATTGTGAAAACACAATTTCGCTTAGTCTTCATCTTTCTAAAAGCAAACAGAGAAACTATGGTGGAAACATGTTCTCACCTCCTGCTCCACTACTCCCCCAGGGAGACAATGGGATGTTGCTCCACAGCAACCAATTCTAGGGAAAATATTTACACATACTTTTGAGCCCAAGCTAAAGCCAGAGCTAGAGTGCCAGGAGTGCTGTTTGGTAAGCTTCTCCATTGCTGAAGAGTTCACTGGAGAGTGAAACTATAGTGGCATTCCTCAAGTTCATGCTTCACAGAGTAGAAATATTTCCACTCTATTTCAAACCTTTTCCACTTTCCTGCAAACTTGACTTCCTTCCTTCATTTGCAGGAGTTGGATTTGTCTTCTACTTCGTAGAAGAAAGAGAAGCCATAGACAAGATGGCTCTCAACTTGTGCTCCTAAAGATGCTCTGGTAGATCGTATTATTGTTACACCAATAGTTGTATTCTACCCGCCAATCCTCCAGATGGAGCACACCTCCCTGTCCAGTGACTGTGAACTTGGTCATGTGACCTACTTTGACCAAAGGAATGTGGGCAGAAATGATAAGGCATGGTTCTAAGAAGAGGCTTTGAGAGTCACCATGAGTCTTGGCTCCAACTTTCTGTTCCTGCCATCTTCCAAGAACACACCCAAGTATCTTTTGCTCATCAAGATCGGAGACACGTGGAGAAAACTCAAAACTGAGCCCAATGGAGCTCAGCCAAGCCACAGACTCACAAGTGAGAAATGAATGAATTGGTATAAGCCACTGAGCTTTTGGAGTTGGTTGTTACACTGATTATCCTAGAATCACCTGACTTATAGAGACTGATCTACATATGTTGATATTTATTCTATTGTTATTCTCTCCTGTTACAATGAAGAACTGTTTATTCTCATATCCAATGCCCATCCTTCCACTTGACTTTGCATCTCATCTTCTCAGGAACCCTAATGATCAAATGTCTCTTTTTTCTCTTGTATCTTCTTAACTAGATCCTTGTCATAATTTTAAACCCAATCAGCTCCATCTGGCTTTCATTAGGTTATAGAAAGTTGTGAAAATGTATACAAAAAATATATAAAATCTTAAAGGCACCCAGAGGAAAAGGGACACATTGCATAAGAAGAACTAAGAGAAGAATGACAGCAGACTTTTCAGAGAAACTATGCAAGCCAGAAGACAGTGGAGTGATCTCTTTAAAGGGCTGAAAGGGGGCGGAGTGAGGAAGATGAACCAAGAATTCCATTCCCAGTGAAAAATATCTTTCAAAAATTAGAGATAAATAAAGATTTTTTTCAAACAAGCAAAAAGTGACAGAATTTTATTACCAGAAGACTTGCACTACAAGAAATGTTAAAGGAAGTTCTTTATCAGTAGTTATATGAAAACAGTCAGATTTTTGGAGCTACATAAATAAACGAAAAGTGCTGGGCATGGTGAGAATGAAGATAAAGATGAAGTTTATTTTTTTCTTATTTCAATTTCTTTAAAAGATATTTGACCGTCTAAAGCAAAAACAGTCACAACATACAGTGTGTTTATATCATATGTAAGAGTAAAATGTATAATAAGAGCAAAAAGCATGTGAGGTCAGAATTGTGAGTATAGTGTTGTAATATTCTTAAACTACATATGAATTCATATAATGTTATTCGAAAGTAAACTCTGATCAAGTAAAGATGTATAGTGCAGGGGGTGGCTCCATAGAGTAGTGGTTAGCATGTCTGCTTTACACGTCCTGGGTTCGTGCCCCAGGTGGAGCCACGGCCCATATCCCGGGGGTGCCAGGCCCTGGGTGCACGCCGCGAGTGTGTGGGAGGAGACAGAGACGGAGACGGAGACGCCCTGCCTTCAGAGATCCAGGTCTTAAGGGGAAATGACAACACCCTTAGGTCAGGGGTGGAAGTGGGGGTGGGGAGAGATTTAAAGAGGGGGACAAAAGAAGTTGTATACTGCAAACTCCAGGGTAGCTACTAAAATATTTTTTAAAGTTGCATAAACATATCCAATTCTTTCACATTAAGAAAAAACAAACATGTTAACCCCACATCATCTTCCAGCTACTACCTGATCACCCCCTTTCCTTTCAGGCTACATTCCTCAGGAGTGTGTTCTATATCTGCTGACTTATAACCTTCTACCGACTCTTCAATCCCTTAAAACCTGGCTTCCACTCCATTATTCTAATCAAACAGTTTTGCCAAAGTCAACAGTGACCTTAATATCACTGTACCCAATTAGGCATCTTTTGGACCTGACATCAGACCACAGGCAGCCTTTGCTGCTATTGTCAACTCTCCTTCTTGAAACACCACTCTCATGGCTTCCTGGGGGCACAGCCCCCAGTTTCCCTCCTACTTCTCTGAGTGTTTCTGCTCTGTTCTCCTATATTAGACCACAAAGTACTTGAGTTCCTGAAAATTCATTTCTAGGCCTGCATGACTTCCTACTTGACATTGTCCCTAAGCAAACTCATTCATACCATGGCGTTGTGACCTTTACTCAGAAGATGATGATTCTATAAATCCATCCTGGATCTCTCCCTTCAGCTTCAGTCCTTGTCTGAACTGCCTAATTGGTCTCTTCTGTACATATCTCAGAGAAAACTCAAATCTCAACATGTTTTCCCCGAAGTCACCATTTCTTGCATTAACCTGGTCTTCTTTGAAGCTTCTGTCTCAGAAAATGCCACTCTCTGCAGCATTTCCACTATCATTCATACATTGAAAAGCGTTTATTGAGCACTTACTTTGTGTAAGAGACTGGAGCTATGATGAACAATGCACAAGGTCTCCATCATCAAGGAATTTAGATACTAGTGGAGGAGACAAATATTTATCAAGCAAAGAAACAAACATACCACATTATTTCAGGAAAGGATAAATGCCATAAATAAAAATGAAGCAGGGTGAGGAGAACCTGATGAGTTGGGTCGGTGAGAATGGCCGTATTAGAGCACAGAGGCTACGAGAAGACCTTTTGGAAGTGACACGGAGCAGATATTTCAGTGACATGATGAAGCCTGCGAAAGCCAGAAGAGCTGAGGGAGGATGATTACAAAGCTCGAAATTGAGGAACTGTTCTTCACTCTTGGTTCGTACCCACCAAATTTTTTCATTATTAACTCTTGAAACTGTCGTGACTTTGCACCTCTGTTTCCACCCCATGACTCAGAGCACCCTCGTCTCTTAGACTGTGGTCGCAGCGGCTCCCCTGGTCTCCCCACACGCACCCTTCTTTTCCTCCAGACCCATTCTCCACATGGCCACTGGAGTGATTTTTCCAAAATGCAAATCTAATCACGTGATTCCTTGTCCTTTCCTACTTTTCTACTGTGGTGGTTTTAAGACAAAAAGCAGCACCTTATTTTCCTCCCTTTGAATATGGGCTGGCCTTTGTGACAGCTGAGGCGAAAAGAGTGTAGCAGAATGATACCACATGGCTTCAGAGGGTCTGCTAGAAGAGGTGATGCCACTTCCACTGGGTTCTCACTCCTGGGACACTCGCCCTTGGACTCCGCCATGGTGCTGTTAGGAAGCCTGGGTTACTTGGAGAGGCCACGTGTAGATGTTCTCATTGGCGGCCCAGCCATGCCCCAGCTGACAGCATTGACCAGCAGACATGTGGGCCTTCTGACAATGCGGGCCCCCCACCTTTGAGTCTGACCACCCGATGGGGAATGGGGCAGAGATGAGCTGCCCCTGCTGTTCTTCGCCCAAATTGCAGATTCATGAGCAAAATGATGATTGTTGTTTTATACCACTAAAGTTTGCGATAGTTGTTTCACAGTGAAATAGAACCAGAACATCTACCCATCAGTTAAAAATACATTTGCAACCTAGTCTTCTTCCACCAAATGCAAGTCTGATCATGCATCATATCCCCATCCACGCTCTCCCCGCATTTCTTCGAGTTACCTGTCTAGCTTACAAATTCTGATCAATCCCTGCCCAGAACAACCTGTTGCTAACTCTCATCCCACGAAACCGTACAAGTATCCTTTCCTGACTCCCCAATTTGAGATGTCCTGCTACTCGTGGCGTGTTCTTTCTTGCTCATTGGTTACCTATGGCTGGGTGTCTGGTGGACTTGGGCTGGGGGCTTTGACATAGTAATGCACAAAATGGTTAATGTGGTCAGTAAGAGTCCCTGTATTCTTTCTCTATTTCCTTCCAGACATATCTCTAGCCAAACTTGTCTTGACTTCTTTTGTTTCCATTACCCTGGCCTCTGTTAGTCCTCAGGTCTGCTGTGTTCCATCCCTCCAAGCTCCTTAGCTCATGTGGGTTTCTCTGCTTGCAGTGCTCCAGGGTTCGAAGAGTTACCACCTTCTCCTCCAATCTCCTCTGCAGCATCACTTCGCACCCACCAACATCGCTTCCTCAGTGGCCAAGCTGTCCTGGATTTCTCAGGCCAGGTCAGCTCTGTTTTAGGCTTCATAACACCCCAACCATGGACTTTTCTAACACTTACTACAGCAGTAACTTCTGTGTGATGATTTCATTGCTATCTATTTCCGTCACTGGACAGAGTCTCAGGAGGACAAGAGATGGGTCTGGTTTTGCTCCATGTGCAGCGTGTGGTAGACGCACAGCCTCTTGCTGCATAATAAAGTGAATGGGCGCACACCAACAAAAAGTCCAAAAGCTAAACATGTGCTAGAGTTGCCAATTTGGACATAGTTGGACAGGTACTTTTATAGCAAGACTTCTCAGAACCTTTGACCCACTGCAAAGCACTGAGAGGGCTGAAGGAAGCAGCATTTTCCAAATTTAACTAACTATGGAACGTTTTATTTAAGGCATAATGTTTTCTGGAACATTCAAATCTTGGGGAGTCTTGTTTGAGGAATACTGACTTGTGGCATAATTTATTATTTTTCCTCTACATATGCACACACACACATTTATTCACAGGTCATGTTTCGTGTGTGTGTGTGTGTGTGTGTGTGTACATACAGCAGTTCCTCAAATAATTCTGAACGCTGAATCCTGGTTTGTTTTAACATTGATGAAGAAAAAAATCGATTCCCAGCGGGGGCCACCATCTGTGTAGAGTCTGCTCAATCTCCCCATCTGTGGACTCCGGGGACTCCAGTTTCCTCCCACATCCCAAAGATGTGTGAGTTGGGTGAATTGGTGTGTCTACATTGTCCCAGTCTGAGTGAGTGTAGCGTGCATGTGAATACACCCTGCAATGGTAGGGCATCCTGTCCAGGGTGGGGTCCCATCTTATACTCTGAGGTGCCAGGATAGGCTCTGGCCACCTGCGACCCTGACCTAGTATAAAAGAGTTGGAAAATAGTGATCTGACTTGTTTTTATTAATCTTTCTGAAATGTATGTATAGCTCGCATTTATTTTAATGCTTAATATTAGATGTGCTTTTGGGTTTTTATTTAGAAACTTGGTAATGGTTTTGTCACCAGAAGTTTACCATAAGAACTTAACTCTTGTTTGTATCCATTAGCCTGGGGTCAAATTGGTTCCATTGTACATCGCAGTTTCCAGGAACTTACCAACGACGTTCGGTGAGGGCTTACTGTATTCTCCCCCTTGTATTCCTTTTACCTGCAACTGCATGTGAAGTGACCAAGGCCTTGTTTAGTCAGGGACAAAAGAGCCAGGTGTGGCAGGAGTCAACTTGAGGATTTGCCTCAAAGATTTGGAGGTAGATAAAAGGGTAACTCAGAAGATCTCCAACCACTTCCAATTATCTGCGGAGTGAGGTGGGGGTGGGGGAACATAAACATTAACCGAATGCTTTACTCAGAAGCCCCATTCTGGCCACAGGGATCTTTCACATGCGCCTGGGAAGGGAATTAGGGCCAAAGCCAACACAAGGGGGCAACGTGTGCCCCCTCTGGGCTCAGACGTGATGACGTAAGAAGTTGAGGATGATTCGGATGGACAAAAATATAAAAGATAAGTCACACCGCGGCTGGCAAACGTGGGGCGGAAATTGCCGCTCATCAATTGCTGTGGTTGTCTGAATCATTGTGAGCTGGTGAGGACATGAAATCTGGCAATTGTTCTGGAAATTCAAAATTCACATAAAATTTGACCTTGCAGTCCAACTCGGAGGAATCCAACGTACACAAGAAAGCACCAGGTGAACTGACACTGTAGGGGGGTACTTACTACGGCACACAAAGCTGAATACCACTGTCTTCATCATTAGGGGATCGTGGGCTGGACTGGGCACCTCTGAAATCTTGAACGGTATGCTGCTCTTCATATAATTAATGTTGCAGTCCCACACGTGTTGGTGCAGTGCACCTGTGGTGTGTTGTCAGGTTAATCAGGTGCAAGGTGTTGAGGAGTTTTGAAAACGGAAGTACTCGTCCTGTAGAGGAGCGGGAGTAGTCTGAGGAAGGTGTGGGAGGATTCCTGCCCAACAAGCCCCGCCTTCCTCATGCCAGTGGGGCGGGCGGAAGCTGGGGGAGTGGAGAAACGAGGAACGAAGACATTCCGGGTTGGCGGAGAGGCAAAGAAATACCTATTCCTGTGAAAAGAAAGGAGAGTAGCCCAAGGTACGGTAGGGAAAGTTGTTGCATTGTTGATCACGTTGATTTGGCTGGTAGTTTGGAGGGGGAAAGGTTTGTTGCGCAAGAAGAAAGTGTGATTCATTCATGGTCCCGGCCCTTTGTTCTGCAGGGCCACGCCCACACCCTCCTTATTTTGCCGTATTTTGCGCCAGTCGCCGCAGGAAGTTGTCCATTCTCCAATAGAAGTGCCCACATGGAGGGGCGACAACCCTCTCTCCCTCTCGGGAGATGCCAGGAGGCAGCTCCAGAGGCAACCGCCATCCCATGGGTTGGCACCTTCCTGCATCCTGCATCCTCGTGCCCCCACAGGAGAACAGTCCCCACGTGACTTTGGCACAGCCGAGCCTGTTTTCGTCAGTGTCCTGTGGCTCCAGCTTTTCTCCTTCGGGCTTCCTGTTTCCTAAAGCAGTTCTGGTGAAGAAACCAATGGATTCATTTCCCGTAGGTCTTGGGTTTTCATAACCCCCCTTAGCAAGAGGCCTGGGTGACAAGAGGCAGGTAGAGACAGGGCCCGCCTGTGGGCTTCGGATCTCAGCTCGGCCACTTACCAGCAACCCAGCTGCTGTGACTCAGCCTTCTGTTCTGTGAACCCGACGCCCCGCTGGCACCTCCCTCAGAAGAGCCTGGTGGAGTGTGCTGGGTTATCTGCATTAACACGTGTGAGGTACTCAGCCAGCCTGCAGGAAGCATCCTATAAACATCAACTCTGACAACGATTACTTGTTTATGGCCAGTGCTAGATGAAGTTTATTTTTCAACGCCAAGCATCAGTTAGGAAGTGCCATAAAAGCGCCCGTGGCTCGGTCTAGAGAAGAGCCCCGAGGAGGGATGGGAGTCGGGGCAGCGAAGTGCGGTCGCTCCCCCTCGCCGGCCCCACCTATGGCCCATGGCCTCGCCGAATATCAATGAGGCCCCTTTTTTTTGGCGCATGTATTTTCTGCCAGATATACTCTATTTCCTCCGCCTTCCCAATCCTGTGAAGTAGGTATAATGTTAAAAAATCGGGCCATGTTTAGAGGTTTGGAAACTGGCCGCTGCTCTCTGAGCTAGCATGGAGCTGTCAGAAGGGGGCTGTCATTCACATCACTGGGACCGATGCCCCAAAACCCGGTGCTCAGAGACCCTCATCACTCCTTTCTTTGGGGGGTGTCAGACATCTGATTTGCTCCCCTGTGTTCTGTTGGCTGGATTTCAGAGGGCCCACTGCAGGCAGAACTGAAACTGGTGGTATCAGCATATTAACGGGGTCTCCCTCTGTGCTCAGTGTTTCAAATCTTGGGACCACCTCCGGGAAAAGCTCCGGCAGCGGGGCCAAAGGACGGGAATCTGAGTTTGTCTCCTCGCCACCTGGTGGCGCCACTGTGTCTGCAGGACACAGCTGACGCTGCCTTGGCCAGAGGGTCTCGGGTGACAACGGTGTGGTGTGGCCTGCCTGCATCCAGAGTCACAGTGGCTGAGGCTGCAGATATCGGCTCCCCGCGAGGACACGGGGGTGGACCCCGCATTTTTGGTTTACAACCACCATCGGCCCCCCTCCTGCCCTCCACCCTCTGTCTCTGTTTCTCTCTGTCTCTGCCCTCCTCTCTTTCTTTTCCCATCTCTCTGTCTTTCTCTTTGTCTCTCTGTGTCTCTCCATCTCTTTCTGTCTCTGTCTCCCTCTCTATTACCAGGGACAGGACCCATCTTTGGCAAAGGCTGGCATTGGGACCTCACCGAGGCAGGAGGCTCCCCGGGTCAACCATCACCTCGGTCCACACCACCAAGGTGGCTTCCTCCTCTGTAACGAGGGCCAGGTTTGCAAGCCTGCAGGGCTCGCCCCTTCTCTGGCCTCAAAGGCCAGGGGCAGAGTGATCCTGGGAACCCTAGTGGACAGGCTGACATCCGACTATAAATCGAATCTAACCAACTGCGAAAGGAAAGCAGGATTTCAGGGTATTTATAGCGATCATGTCACTGCACTCAGTGCAATGGGATGTTAGTGTAAAAATAAAAAATAGAGAACGCTATTTAAATAGCCTGCTTTCTATTGCTGTCACTGCAGCAGAAGCATCAAGCCGCCTCTGTCTGCTGAAACCAGTCCCAGAAAACGTCCTTCAAGACGGGACCCGGCACAGAATGGGCTCCAATGGGGTGGATGAAACATCTGCGTATTGGTGGGTATTTTTTGTTTTGTTTTGTTTTGAACCTTTCTACTTTCTGAAAGCCCTTTCCTAGGAAATACCAGTGTGGGAAGCGGGCAGGCAAAGGACGTTTCCTTCTATTGCTTCATCAGTGAAGCTTCTTTTATTAGCAGACTTCATTTTTTACAGCGGTTTTAAGTTTACAGAAAAATCGAGCAGAAAGAGAGTTTCCATCTACTTCCTGCCCTCTCCAGTTTTCTCCGTCATTAGCATCTTGCATTAGTACATTTCGTACAATGGATGAGGCCATTTTGGTACGTAATTCCTAAGTCTAGTTTACACGAGGGTTCACTCTTGGTCTTGCGCATTCCACGTGTTTTGACACATGCATGATATCATGTACCCAACAGCACAGTGTCATACAGAAGAGTCTTTTTTTAAGTTGCTTTAAAATTTCACTGCCACAGGGGATATTTAGGGCCATGGAAATCTCGCACGGCAATGACATTTTAAAGCAACTTAAAAAAAAGAGAGCTTTTCCAATCTTCAGATCTGCAGAAATATCCTAGGAAATGGAGAGCCAGATGAAAATGCAAATGAGATCCTATTAGCCACTCGCAGGCGGCCATTGCCCCAACAGGAGTGTCAGTGGGGGTGTGTCGGAGCTACTGCCACCAGAGGCTAGAACTTGGTGAAGTGGAGACTAACGTGGGTGCATGCGTATATAATAATGTTCGAGTATATACATATATTATTATTTTTTTTTTTTAAAAAAGGAACGATTGTGAGGATGTCTGTGTCGGCCACTCAGTAGGACTAGCTTTTTCTCTTGGATTTAGGAGGTGGGTTTTTGGGGTGCAGAGGGCCTGTCGATTCTGTTTTATGAAGCATTTGCTGTCGACACGTTGCCACATGAGTGACGGTGCGGGAGGCCGGCTCCGAGTGGGGGCACACCTCATCGGGAAGGGGCAGGAGGCAGCTCTGCCTCCTCTGCACATTCTTGCTGACACATCTGCTGCCGAAACGTGTCCTCCCTCCCTGTGCCGAGAGGCACTGGGTGAACCCAGAGCTGCCGGCAGCCTTTGCCTCTGGGATCCAGAGATAATAAAGCTCTCCTCCTTTCTGGGGGTTCAGGCGAAGTGAGCAGGCGGCCGAGCCGTATCCCTGGACAAAGCCTGCTATCAGGTCCACACGGCAGTGGCCTGCTGAAATGGCCAC
The DNA here is from genome assembly GCF_902729225.1 of Pteropus medius. NCBI lineage: Eukaryota > Metazoa > Chordata > Mammalia > Chiroptera > Pteropodidae > Pteropus > Pteropus medius. Next base: position 3,661,229 of record NW_024349801.1, read on the forward strand.
TCGCTGCTCCAGGCGGCTCAGCGCGTCTTCCGGGAGAGCTAAGAGGCCTCGGCTTACACTGGCCTCTGTCCTAAAATAGATCCTCACGGTCTCCGGTTCCAAAGTTTAGGGTCCCTGAAGGTATCTTTGTATCACAGATACCCTATCATGTCTGCGTGCGCCTGACTAATTCGCCCTAGTCCATTATCAGGATTATTCCGCGGCGGGGTGCCCAGGGCTTCCTTTCACATCCTCGGACGGTCAGTCGGGGCAGCGTCCATTTCATTCTGCAAAACGCCTAGCTGCTCCCGAGACATCTCTCTGCCATGTTTCCTCCTTGCACTCCCTGGCTTTGGTGTTCAAGAAGATAAAAGAGTACTGATTTGTAATCTGAAAACAAGACGTCGCTCGATTTCTTGAGGCCACGGCTGTGTGCTGCGAGCCATTAGGAATGCAGGGTCTTTTTTGGGAACGGCTCTTGGCTGCCAGAATGGTTCTAAATATATTAAAAGTAGGTTAACTTACTGTGTTCCCTGCATTTATTCTTTCAGCTGAAATTTTCCTGACTTTTTTTTTTTCCCCCTTTCATTTTATTAGGTTAATAAAACTTGGTTTTCGAGCATTTCGCTGCCCCAGGAGGGCAATGGGCCCCACGTCCAATTCATCAAGTGCCTAATGAGTGGCCTCGGAGGTCCCGGCCCATCCATTCCAGAAGCTCTCTGCCTCGTAAAGGTGAGGCCTATGCGCGGCACTGTATATTTTGTCTGTTGGTTTCTCAAATTCTCCTGCCAGCTCTACTGTCACTTTTCAGGATTTATATGAGGCCGACGGCACCACGGGGGCTCCCCTCTGCAGCAGGACCCCCCTCCTCTGCCCGCTCCTCACACACACCACACACTCCGTGCCATAAAATAACGTTTCTGCAATAAAATGAAATAGAAATGTGTCGATGCTAGCATTTTAGAACATTCCAGCAAAAGGGCTGTGGGAAATGCCTTCGTTTACATTGAGGAGGGAAGCTCTGTGAGAGAGGGGGTGAAACAGGGTGAGAAAAGGCCTTTACTACGAAGAAGGAGCCTGGTATTCAAAGCAAATAAATTGAAAATAAAACGTGTGTGAGTGTGTGTGTCTGTGCAATCTCTAAATTATTTTTACACTTATATGTATGCCGCCTCTGATGTATTATTGATTAGTGTTTCAGAGAAAGACCAGTGAAAGAGAAAAGTGGGTGTCACTTGCCTTCTGGGTTTGGGGTCTGGGCTCTGTGTCCTTCTAGAACATTCTTCCTTTTCCTCCCCCGCAGGCTCTCTTGCCTTAGCCAAGTTGTCGGGACCCTGCCAGCTCCAGGCTTAGGGTGGTGTCTGCCCCAGCATGGTTGGAAAACTGGAGTCTGAGCAAAGAAGAACTCGAGGTAGACACATTATCTGGTGGCCCAGGAAGTGGAGAGAGCACGGTGGGAGCTTGTGAGGGTGGGGTGGTCGCTGGGTTGTGCCAGAATTTCCATACAGCAGCCTAGCCTTGTCAGCGTTTGCCGTTAGTGTCCTGGTTTCTCTTCTCCGCTTGGAGCCTCCAGAAAATGCCTGGCCTTTAATTAGCTGTTCTCTCCCGGGGCATGCGCGATCACTAATAAATTACTCTATGTGACCTGTAACTTTTTCTTCCCTTCCTTCCAGCCGCCCGCCTTGAGCACTGGAGGGGGGGGCGCGGGGGGTGGGGTACGCAGCTCTGCCTGCAGGGAGAGGGAAAATGGGAAAGCTGTCTTGGACGATTCTCTGTGATGCTCTCTGCATTTCCAACGCCCTTCACCCCCAGCCCCGGCCCCCGTGCCAGGTAGTAGCAGGCCCCGTCCAAACAACTGGCTGGGATTTGGGGGGACTTCTTTTAACCCTGGGACATGGGGAGGTGAGGGGTGTCAGGGCTGGGGGCAGTGGCGAGGATGGCCGTCCGTCTTCTGGTCTCCTTGTCCTCGTGGAGGAGCAGGGTTCTGGACGGCGTCCAAGGTGAAGGGGGAGCATCCATGGCCAGCTCGTCCTGGGGAGACTAGAACCGATCCAGCGCCTCCACTTTTCAACATGGGGAGACACGACATAAACTGCATCTCTTGCAGCAGCGACCTCAAAGTGTCCACCTGCCTCAGAACTTGTGCGCCAGCGTTGCATACCCCTGTACATGCCCACTGGGCAAGGGTTTTGTGGCCGTGAGTCCACACGCAGGAGGCCCCTCGGGGCGTAGGCCCAGTTCACAGCCTGTGAAGACCCCCAGACAGGACTGGCCTTTCTCGGTTTCTCCTCATTTCCTCGCTGGGCGGCTGGGGCGTGACTCCCACCCGGAATTTCCCTCCCGGAGCTGGCCCTGCGCCCCCGCGTGCCCCTCTTACTGGGCATTCACTGTGCATTAGATTATCTTCTGAAAATATACTTTGAAGGGTTTTTGTTTTGTTTTGTTCCCCTACTTGACACTCTTGAATAAAGTAGGCCATTTATCTTTTAGGCAGAAGAATTTCAACAGTTACACTGCAGTCTTGTAAGAGCATTGCAGGCTCGATGCGTAGAGGTAGTCACAATTTTTTTTTCCATCACGGGTTTATTCTTGTCGCAGCTTCCCCCCCCTCACCCCGAAACTTTGCAGCTTTTCTAGCTTCTCTCTAATCCTCCCAAATGCACCCCCCACCCCCACGGATACAGCCCACCTCCAGCTACTCAAGCTGAAAGGGGCATTCATGCCCAGGCCATCTGTTTGTTTAAACTCACCCCGTGTTAGTCCATGTTAAACGCAACAGAATGGAGAAAAATGTAATTCTCTGTCGGCTTTTGATCAAAGAGAGGACTTTTCAAAAAATTCAAGATGGATTTCTGAAGGACAATGTTATACACATTCCGTGTGTTTCTGAGCTTCAGTGTTTAGTTGATTAGGGAGAGAAATTTTTTTTTTTTTCCTTTTGATCCCGGGGTAGAAAACACACAAAATCAAATCTCGGCACCACAAACCTTGCAAGACGGACACTTTACTTTAGACTTCCCAGCCGAAGAGTGAAAGGATATTGCCTTTTGATTTATCAACAACGCAAGAGAATTTGAAATAAGGCTCAACAGCAACATGCAGATCCTTACTCGCTCCGGTGGGAATTCAAGGGGAAGTCACTCTTGTCTGGGGCTAATTCAGGATCCAAGATGCTCACCCCCGTTGCTCAGAAACACGCATATCCACGCTCACTCCATTGATCTCAATTTCATGACCAATCATTAAATGTACATTTCTCCCCCTCACTCCCTCAGCTTTGGAGCAAATGCAAATAAAACGCTTAAAATGGTTAACATTTCCTGTCACTGAAGGCATTCATTAGGGATGGGGGTCGCTGAGTTTTAGAGTGGATTTTCATAAGAAAACTCATTTCAGATCTGCGGCAGGAACTCAGGCTGTTTCGCACAGCGAATTTCGGGGTTTGCGATAAGACTAAATCCATTGCTGTCATTCAAGTGATCCTTTATATTATGTAGACGTAGGAGAGCACATATCCGAATTCGAACTTAAATTAACCTGGGGTCCAGCTCAGGTCACAGGAAAGAATTAAAATATATCTTTTACCCCCAACCCTCCCCCTCGACTATTTTCCTTTCCTTCATTGAAGAAAAAAACCAAATTCGGTCTTTTAAATTTGTTGTGTTTCCTCTATTGATTGTTTAGCTAGTGATTTTGCCAACTTCCTGGATGTTCATTTCTGGTTCTGCACAAAAGAGCCACATTTCCTTTTGGAATCGGGACCAGGAGAGAGAGCAGCAGACACTGGAAATTGTGAGTACTCCGTGGTCTTTCTCCTGCGTCTTTCTGACCCCCGTTCCTCCTGTCTGTCCTGTCCTGTCCTGGCTCCTC
>NW_024349801.1:3665241-3717176 GCF_902729225.1 Pteropus medius
TCTCTCTCTCTCTCAGCTTTCCACGGGGCTCCTTGCCCGAACTCACTCTGTCAGCCCTCAGCACCATTCTCCACTTTTAGGAAAAGAGACTCTACAATTTCTACACAAACATGGGATCAGAAGGGGAGGGGGAGTGTGCTTACCAATTGCAGTGACTTCAATTTTCATTTTAAGGCTCCGAAAGATGGAGAAAGTAAACAGAAGCAGGCTGGTTTATTTCAGGGGCTAACAGTGAGTCCCTACTGAATTTACCTAATAAAATGAATTAAAAATTTTTTTTCATTTTCTCAATTTCGTTCCAGCAGAAAATGAGTTTGCCTTTATAATGTCCAGATCTTTCAAACTCTAGTAAGTGAGAAATTAAGTTACAAAATGTAAATACTTTGATATATATGTATATATACATATATGAAATGAAGCAGTTTGTGACTGTAATACAATAGCAAGCCTGACTTTAGGCTCTTAGGATACTTAAAAAAATTTTTTTATGATGTATAATAGGGAAAAATAAGGTTCAGTAAAAATGTTTCTCTTTTAAAATGGGTGAACCGTGATACTCAATAAATTCAATTGTAATTTTCATTTAACATAAGTTGTCTACTTAAAAAAAAAAATCTCCCGAACATCTTGTCAAATGTTAGGAGGATTGTAAAGAAAATCACATGTTAATGTTCTAGGCCACAACTGACTTTTTTCCTTTCCATGAAACTATTCCAACGAGTATGGGAAATTGTAAAACAACGTAGTCCTCTCGTGAAAAGAATACCTTGCCTTTAATTACCAAGAGAAAGCAATTAATGCTCAAATTTCAAGGCAAGTCCAGTGATCAGTTAGGCGCAGGAAGAAAGAGTAAAGCAAGACGGTTATTTGCATGAGAGAATCCAGAAATCAACATTTGTAATTGTAGATGTATAATCGGAATGTGATTATATTTATAAGGAAAGTTACATAAACTTCAAAAATGGTAGATGTTTGGTTTAAGTGCCTGAAAAAAGAATTTAGAATAATATTTAGGTTATCCCAGTTTTGTGCTCTTGTGTTCGCAAAACCTTTTTAGGTTAAAGAACTCCAAAGGAGTGGTGTGTGTGTGTGTGTGTGTGTGTGTGTGCATGTATGTGTGTGTGCGCGCTTTTCTTATGCCCCCAGCCCCAAGGTGGGAGCTGACTGATGGAAAAAAAAAAAACCACAAAAAAAAAAACCCTTCACTTCAGAAATTCATAACTGATATAAAACTCTTTGAAATTAAAGATAGCACTTTTTTTTTTACTTCTGTTTGGGATTGTTGCGGGGGGTAAGGCGATGGGCTGGAGCCAGTTTTCAAAATTGTTGTAGACCGGAGGTGTGCAGAAGTGCTATTGCCACTTTCTTTTGCTTTGGATTAGAGTATTTGGTTCTTGCTCTCCTGTCCCTGAAACTATGACATTCTACACCTTAAGTATGTTTTTTTAAGCTTTCTAATTTGGATTGCTGAAACAGAAACCTTTGCCTTCTTAGGACGGTATGGCTGCTGTCCAGTAGATGGCGATGTTACTTCTAGAGTGAGCCACGGAGTGGGGGAGGGGAAGACAGATACTGAGATTTAGCCCCAAATCATGTCAGGTCTCCCCTTCACCTCTATAGGAGTGCGCCCAGTAAGCTCTATATGTAAAAAGAAAACCTTTTCTTGAGACCTCGCTGGAAATGTGCAAACTATCCAAGAGTATTTAAAGTACGCCAAATGTTAATTACCAAATGTCTCACGCTACTGAAATGGTCTGAAACAGCGCCCAGCTAGGGCTCAAAGAAATACTTCTTGGAAATGTTCAATACAAAAATGGAAGAAGCTTAGCAGTTATTTCAATATTTTATCAGTTGCCTATCTACGTTTTAAGAAATAAAAGCTATCCTTACAATTCTATAATAATCGTGAAGAATGTAGTTATAGTATAGCATGGAACTTTATATGCATATAAATGGCCGAGTAAAATCAAGCATGTGCAGATAGTGACGTTACAATCTCGCTTTCTCAAAAAAGTGGTTTCTTTTTGATGTGAAGAATATGTGCGAGAATATCCACAATGGACATTGTATTTCATTGTATCAGCACCTGCTAAAACAATATTACCAGCTTCTTAGAGCTTTTAAACTTCCATCTATCTCTCCCTCGCATTTTTTCCTATCCCCATGTCTCACTAAAGAGAATCCCAAAGAATGTTGAGTATGTTTAACATACTTAATGTCAAAATTAAAAATTTTTAAGAACATTTTTGGATGATTTCAATGTTTTGATTCTTCATGGGACAACACGATTCCATAATTTGTTTTTTATGTAATAATTTGCCATATCGTTTTTTTTAATTTAAAAAGAAATAGTATGCATGTTAACTATTTTAAAGAAATGAATTCAACAACAGCAACAACAACAACAAATACTTCCTTTCCTAAAAATGATGTTCTCATTTGTCTTTGGGAAAAAAAAAAGATGGGGGGGATTCATTAGACTCCAAATGAGCAATAGAATTTAAAGACTCAGAAATATGTAAATGTAGCATAATGCAATGACTTCATCGTGTCTGGTAGTAATTAGTCATGTATTGTTCTTTAAAAATTGTAATTGAAAGACATGCCAGCTTTTATACCAGTATGTATTTACAAACTGCAAATCACCCACTATTCATAACTCGTCAACGTCTTAATAAAATGATTGTGCAAAAAACCAGCTGTTTAAATAAATTCTGTTCTGCTTTAAAGATTTTGCCCTTTGGGGAGAAAGTCACTTAAGTATTGATTGGCAGTGACCAGTGAACAATAGTTAAAGTGAAAATAAATCTTCCTGAAACCTAGTTCTAATTTTCTTGAGCAAGATACTAACTTATGAAAAATAAACATTGTTTTTGAGCCATATCTGTATCAAGTGAAACTCTGTGAAACGATATGGAGAAAATATAAAGTGGTCTGTCCCAAGTACTTTGGTTCCCTAGCAGAATAGAGAGCTATTTGCTATGTCTTGAAACCGAAGAAAATAAAATGAGCAGTTCTGGAGAGAGATCCATTCAGATTTGTTCAGGCCCAGGAAAGTGAATGTACTGGAGTTAACACAAAAAATTTCGTGTCACTTGGTGCCTTGGCTTAAGGGATAATTTACTTACACCACCTATCAATGTTGACTTGCGTTTCTGCTCCAGCCAGCCTTCTTACGATCTTGTTTATTTCCAGAAATCACATTTGTGACAGCTCTAATAGGCCATTCAACAGCGAATGTTTTCTCATTTAGTTGAAAATATTTCAAGTTTCAGAAACGCAGCAAGGAAAAGCACTTTCAGGCTTCACAGACGTGAATAAACCGGTTTAGGACAAGATTATTTTAGAAAATGAATTAAACCAGCCTATTTGACCAATTTCAGCTTAAAATGTTTTCATGTTTCAATTTTCCAACCAGGCTGTAAGGACCTTAACTGATGCAACGACAATCTCCTCTTCTGGGCTTTTTTAATTTTTATTTTTGTAGGAGGGTAGAAAGTGGCCCCAGTACCATCTTTGCATATGGGTTTACAGAAACAGCACACAGGCCTGTGTGGCCAGCAAGCATGTTGGATGCACACATGCTCAGAGTGATGGTGTGCTATTGCAGATCCCGGGTCCTGTATTTATAAACTTTCCACTTATTGTTTTTTGAGAAAGTCACGTTTGATCTCTGCCAGTGAAGGTGGGGAGGCATAGTTACTTCCTTCTTAACAGCTGAATGCAATCAGGGCACTTATTTTGTGTTTTAGTTAAAAGGTAAAAGAGAAGAGAAAAATACACTCAAACGAACCAGAAGACACATTTAGCAACCAGTCTTCAACCCTAAACAGATTGTGCGTCAGTGGAGGAATAAAGCCTGTGGGACACAACGAGTTTACCCCCTCCCACTCCCTCGCCCCGGGGAAATTCTCTTGGAAGGAGCTGGGGAATCGTGGGGATTCCATTTAAGGGTCAGCTAGCATGTTTAAGCTGCATGTCAGGAGAAAGGAGCCTGAGATCCTTTGTGCAAACAAGCACCATAAACCCAAACCCCTGCCTGTCTCTCAGAAACGAACTTGCCCAACGTCTACTGAGTCGTCTAATGAGCATTTGAGGCCACCTTTCAGTGGCCTTGCCGCCGTCACTGCCCCTGAACAGAAGGTATCTAGGTAGGAGCCCCAGACATTCCAGGCTGGACTCTGCAGTGAGGCTTCCTTGGGGAGAGAGATGGAGCATATTCCCATCCTGGGAGCTGTCACAATTCCAGTCCCAGGATGCTTGCAGATGTGGCCACAGACCCAGCCTGGCTGAGGGATTGGACAACCATGCCATGCTGCTATTGCATGACAGTGGCTCTCCCTGTTGTCCTAGAGCACCCCACTCTCTTGGAACCCCAATCTTGGATACTCGGTCATTTAATTCCTTAGTTTTTTGGTATGTGAGTTGACTGCCTCCCCCACCTAGAATCTAATCATCAGGATTGTTGCATACTTATGACAGGGTTGGTATTTATCCAGAGTTTGCAAAGTGCCGGGCATCACGTTGGACGACTGGATAGTGCCTCTAAGCAAGTCGCTGGAGTAGGGAATGTCAGCGTCCCTATTTGACAATTGAGAACACTGAATCCCCGGATGCTGAGTGGATAGAATTCCCAAGGTGACACAGCTCCTGTTCAGGGGTAGGTAGGAGTGGGGTTTGAATCCAGGCCAGTTAATCACAGACCCCACATTCTTAAATCAGGGCCTCTTAGTGCTTTGCTAAATCAATATTTGTTGAGTGAATAAATGAATGGTGGAGTGAGAGGCAGTGGGGTGTGCGCCTGCCTGGAGCCACAATTTCAGAGCAGGGCAGATTTGGATTAGAATAGGGCTCTGCCCCTCGTCCACGGGGGACCCTTGGTGAATTCCTTAAATTTTCCAAGCCTCGGTTTTCTCCTTCATAAAATGGAGTTAGTAATCTTTCTTTCTCAGGTTGTGAGGATTTGAGATTGTGAATGAAAAGGCTGGGCCCTTGGAATGTGCTGGATAGAAGACCGCATCAAGACGGTCTCTGGGCCGATTGCCAGAAGCCCAGAAATAAATGGTCAGAGGGGCCACCGGGTATCACATCTCGGCCACTCCAAGCTGGGCGACCCTGGATGAGTCTCTTGAACATGCTAGGTCTTAGTTTTCTCTTTAGTCCTGGTTTCTGCCTCAAGGGTGTGCAGTAGGAAGGAGAGCTCCGTGGAGGCGCTTCCACATTCTGCTTGCCATAGGAAGCGTGGCCTGAGACCAGCTGTGTCAGCATTGCCTGGGAGCCTGTTAGAAACGCAGAGTCTCAAGCCCCCACCCAGAGCTCCCGAGTTAGAACTAGGGCTGTGTGAGCACTGGCCTGGCCGTTGGAGAAGCACTGCCCTGAGGTATTTGGGACACAGAGGCCACCTGTCCCCAGGAGGCGGTTGCCCAGTAGCTCTCTCTCTGTGAATCTGCCTGCGCTCAGCCCCTGACCTCATCCCTAACATGCCACACTGCCCTATAGGGGCTGAGGGGCTTCCCGGATCATCACTCAGCTTCTGGCTGGGTCTGGCTGGTGAGAGGCACTGGTGAGAGACAGGAGGGTGGGATGGAGGAGGGAGAAGCCAGCAGGTCTCCTCCCTCCCCTCCTCCTGCTCACTGTCTCAGTGGTGGTGCTGCTCACACAGACAGGCTCTCGCCAACCTCGATTTCTCTCTGTCCCTCCCGTCTTGGGGCGCTAGCCCCTTCGTGATGATGCTTAGCCCCCACGCTGTACTGGTTGGCTTTTCAGCTTCTCTATCGCCAGAACAACCAGTTCCATGTATTGAATTCTCTCTGTTTTAAACACTCAGGGAAGTTTCTGTTTTTCTTGGTTGGATCTAGCGGTCCACCCAGGCTCATGCTGCAAGGGTAGGGGTCTTGGAGTCAGATGGTTTGGACATGGGTTCCGGCTCTCCCGCTGACTCGTGCTGCAACCCTGGCCTATACCCAAGGGAGGAACCGGGCTCAGTGAGGCCCCTCCTCTCCTGCTCCAACACTGCCCCTGGCCCTCGCTCAGGCCTTCCTCAGCTGTGGTACGTGGAATGCATAAATGGCCTCAGGTCTTGTAGCTCCTTCCTGAACATTGTAGCTCCTTCTACCAAGAGGTGAGTAGATTTCCTTGTGCCTGGAGTCTGGGTTTCACCATCTGACTTGCTTTGGCCAATGGGATGTTAGCTGACATCACACAAGCAGATGCTGGAGACACACTTATCTGTTTCCACTAGTGAGCTTGAGATTCTGCTATTGATATGAAAAATGCCTGTGCTGGTCCAAGGAAGGTGAGAGACATGCAGAGACGAGCCGCCCAGTTCACACGGTGGAACTCACGGATGGGTGAGTCGGTTAGCCCAGTGCTAGCAGGGACTCCTAGCTTACCACCCTGGATGCACGGGCAGGAAACGCTATCCTCGTATGCCATGAGATTTTGTGCTTTTGTTATGCAGCATGGGTATGGGAAAAGCTGACTGATACATCATTGCTAGGGTGATGAACAGCTCTCTTCATATTGCCCCAAAGGCATGGAATGTGGTGTGAAATGGCACTTGAGAACAATGTGTATGGACAGGTAGACCTAGGACGGGACTCCAGCTCTGCTATTTCCTAATGGGTGTCCCGGGGAAAGTCAGTTTCTGTGGGTCTCGGTTTTGTCCTACAAAGAATAGGGATGATAATGGGACCTACCTCATAGGGAATGATAGAGACCGAGATGATGTATGTAAAGTACTTGGCAAACAGCACTTGTCAAGGCTGTCGTTGCTATAAGCAGAATTAATGATGATGTTATGTTATGAAAACCAGCAACGACCACGATCTGCCTTCGCCTTCCTCAAACGCCCCAGGCCCCCTTCTGCCCCAGGGCCTTTGCCTGTGTTATTCCTTCTCTCTGTGTTATTCCGTTTCCCTCTCCTCCAGCTAGCATCTCCTCCTTTCGTCAAGACCACACTTAAGTGCAGCCAAAAAGTGGAGGATAATGGTTTGAGAATGTCACTTCTCTCTCCCACCCTTTGGGCTGTTATATGCGTGAGTATATTCTTCATTTTAACTCTAGGGTCGCCTGGGGTTAGCCATCTCTCCCATCATGGGGCGTGAGAGTTCACTCACACCCCATGGTAAAACACTCACTGGCTGCGTTTTCTCTGAGGTACAGGATGTAAGGACAAGACATTGTGGCAGAAGAAACATCGATGTGGCAAAATAAAACTTTATTATATCGGTTCTCCAGTCACAAGCTCACTGCGAAACTACCACATTCCCTCCTTGATTCAGCGGGCCAGTCGGTCAACCGGCAGCAAATATGTATCCATCACCTGCTCTGTGCCGGGCGCTTGGGTGGCTAAAGGTTTACGACTGCGAACAACAAGCAAGGTTGGCTATGAACAAGCAAAGTCATTTCTGTCAGGGCCCATGGTCCATTGCGGAGGACAGACATGATGCCCGGGCAAGTGTTTCAGGGAAGCTCTTGAGATGTCTATGAGGGGTCAGCCCCGGTGTGGGGATGGGCAGAGGCAGTGGCACCGGCCTGGGTAAGGGAGCTGGTGGTGGGGCACTTGGGGACCTTCCAATGGATTGTGAGGAAATTACGGTCAGAGAGGCCAGATCATGGAGGTCAGGGCAGGCAACCGGGCAAGACAAAACAGGTGAGGTCTGGTCACCCCCATTTCACAGACAGAGACACTGAGAGGCTATCTCCATCAGTCACATCCTAGGGAGAGAACAACAAGGGACACTGTAGTCTGGTGTCATGTTTTATGCCTCGGGAAACCCGAGGCTGGTTTCACCAAGGAGATAAATAAACGAATGAAACAAAACAAACAAAACAAAACAAATAAATAGAATATTTATTTTAGTGAATAGAGGCAGACTGCCTTTTGTGCCTCAAAAGAAAAAGAGAACATTGATTGGATGGTATTGCCGTCAATCATCAGGCATGAGGGAGGCAGATCCTAGCTTGGGTGGGAGTTGTTTCCATGGAGACTGCCTGTTTAACCTCTTTCGTGTTCACTCTTAAATGGGGTGGGGGAGGCCGCTGCTTGCATTCAGATGCTTAGTGCATTAATTGAGAATGCGTTCAGCTATGGTGAGGGACAGCTTAACAGAGGGGCAGTTGTCTCAGGCAGAGAAGGCTGAAGGTGAACAGTCCCCACAGGGACCCCTGCCGCCCCCACCATCTGGACTCACGATCACAAGGTGAAGGCTACAGCTATGAGACTCATGTCCAATCCAGGAAGGATAAAGAGTGAAAGGAGAAGATGCATGGTCTTATTACTCTGGAGAGAACCCCTTCCTGCAGCTCACCTCCATCACATTGTAGACGACTATGTCACCTACCACTCTCCACTGCAGAGGAGTCTGGGAAACTGCATATTTTCAGTCAGGTCCATTGCCAAACCAAATAAAACTAGAATCTCGTCAACAAGGAGGAATGGGACGGGGAGCAGATATGGTCAGGCAACCAGCAGAGGGCTGAGAGCACTGCGTGGGCACATCTGACTACTACCTGATGCTCTCCTGATTTGAAGATGAAGGAGACTTTAAAAGAAAAAAGAAAACCTTTGACAAGATATTTACTAGCATTCTGAATGTTTCATTTACGATCTCATTAAAAATAAAAAGAGCGAATGCATTTCTACGGGGTGGGAAAATAGGGAATCGGTGTTTTGGGGCAAGACTTCCCTTGCAGATGGTTTCTTTTCAGAGACTGTCATTTCACGGAGAAGGAGATCGTGGCACAGGAAGGTTGGGGTTTGCCCAGAATCACCAGAGTGGAGTTCAATCTAAACAACTCCATGGGTGGTGCGGGTGCTGTGGGAAGCTGCGAGAGAACGTGGGCACCCGTGGAAGTGGGGCGTGCTCTGGAGGAGGGCATCCGGTCTTCCTGATCACACCCCCGGGAGGCGCATGTTGGGCCTTGGGGTGCCCACTGCTTCCCTCTCTCTCTTGCTACCCCCATCCCTCTCTTGGGCTCCCAGTCGATGGCAGATTTTCTGTGAGTCGGCTCTCTGCACTCAGAGCATGGCTGTGGAGGGGAATTCTCTCTGCTTCTGGCTGACCTCCCCGAGAGCCTTCATTTGACCTCTCGTGCTCTGTGAGGCAGGGAAGGCTCTGCTGTGGCCGGCGAGACTGTGGGATCATCCATAAGAGGCCAGATGGACCATTGGAGGCCTGCCTTCACAGCCATCTTCGCATGTCACAGAGTGGTGGGCACGATGCTAGGGCTGTCCTAGGTTTTGGCTTTCTCGTCTTGAGAGTGGGCACACGAGGCTCTCAAAGCCCCATTGTGAGCAATGGAAGAAGAAGGTGGTTGCACAGTGCTTGGCTCATGGGGGAGCCTGAGAGCTGTGTCACCATGGCAACCTACATCCAGGTATGGGCTCCTAGGTGCCATGGAAAGGCATCTCTGGGGAAGTAGGAAGATCAGCTCCTTTCTCATGCTGTCACTCAGCCCTTGTGAGCTTTGGTTCCTGCCTTATAATGTGGGAACAGTCCCCAGGCTTCCCTCATAGGGTTGCTGTGGATTTTAGAAACATAATCCGAACATTTCAATAGTTAATGGTTACTGAGAATTGATCATCTGCCAGGCCCTTTGCCTAATCTTTTACTGGATCATCTCTTTCATACATAACTAGATGTCAGACCCTTGGAGCAGTGAGGATGAAATGTCTGCAGAGCTTCTCGAGCCCATTCCTGCAGTAAACAATCTTCTCCAGAATCCTGGTTCCCCTATGCCACAGAGGAGGCAGGTGCCTGACAAACGGCCTGTGCCTTCCTCACTCAAGGATTCACTCATCCTCTGTGAATAGGCAGAGGCAGTTCAGGCATCTTATCACAATCCCTTCCTGGAAACCCAGTTGTTAGATGAATGATGAAGGAGACTGGGAAAATACAGCTGAGAAATTATATTACAGTAAAGTTGTATTCTGGATACAGGGCTGTCCATCAGTGGGCTCACATGAATGATAACAGCCTGCCATAACAGTAAAACATACGGAACCCAGTCCTATGCGACCATTTAAACTGGAGACCGTCTTACCTAGTCCTGTATATTGGGGAACTATGAACACATATACTGTCCCAGGGGCCCTGCCACAGAGTGGCCATGACGGCCAAACAAATGAACTCTTCTGTTTATTGCAATTAGCTTTTTTGTCTTAGGTCCACTTCATGATTCAATAGACATTTAATTAACAGCCTGTTTCTCTTTTTAGAATGTCAAAGGGCTTTAGGGCATTATACGGAGGGAAAAGTTTTCTTAAGTTAATTGTTCAAGGAACTCTGATCTTCCTATACCTTTCTTGCTCGGAAAAGGTCCCAGAGCCATGCAAAATTCATCTTTAGACCTTGGAGACTGTTCCCACCTTTTTAGGAGGTGATTTTGTTTCTCTCTCACGAATGGAATTTTAAAACAAAAGCTTACCTAGCTGATGCAGTGACAATCAGGACAGTGTTAGGCTTCACATCACAGATAGTCTAACTTGAAACAAAGGGTCCTTTTCCTCGCATGATTAGGATGTCTGGAGAAAGGTGGCTGCTGGCATCTTATCATTTGCTTAACAAGGTCAATCCAGCATCTCATATTTTTGAATTGCCCGATTGCTTATTGAGCACCGGCTTGGATCAACATTGTGTGGCTGCTGTAACAGGTTACCACAAACCTGATGACTTAAAACGACACGTATTTAGCATTTCGACAGTTCTGTAGACCAGAAATTATGGGTCTCACTAGCCTAAAAGTAGGGTGTCAGTAGGGCTGTGTTCCTTCTGGAGTTCTAGGAGAGAATCCAATTCCTGGTCTTATCCAGCTTCCAGAGGCCACCCATATACCTTGGCTTGTGGCCTCTTCCTTCACCTTCCGAGCCAGCAAGGTGCATCTCCCTGAGGTTCTTTCATCATCGCATCTCTTTTACCTCCTTCTTCTACTTTTAAGGACCCAGTGGTTACACTGGGCCCACCTAGATAATCCAGGACACTGTGCTCATCTCAAGGTCAGCTGATTAGCCAATTAATTCCACCTGTAAACTTAATTCCCCTTTGCCATGAAAGGTAACATATTCACAGGTTCCAGGGATTGGGATGTGGACATTTCTTAGGGGAGGAGGACACCATTCTATCTACCACATTGTGGTTGCCTGTCCTGTCATGGTCTCAAGATGGCTGCTGCATCTCCTGCCCTCATGTCTGTATTCAAGGGAGGAAGGGAGGAGGTTTCCAGGACTGTACCAGCTGGGTCTATGCCTTTTTATCAGGAAAGCCAAAGCTTTCCCAGGAGTGTCCCAAAGGATTCTATATCTCATGGATGAGAACCTCGTCACTTGGCCAGCCATATCTCGCTACATGTGAAGCTGGTAAGGTACACAGTAGGCTTCCTCTAAATTGGGAGGTGGCAAGGGAGAAGGTGGGTGTGAATGACTCTAGGAAGCACATCAACAGTATCTGCCACAGCCCCTTTCCCATCAGTGAGTTAAGGGTAGCCGAAGACGTGTCTGGAGAAGCAGATACTGTTTTGGTATCAATAAGGCGATGGAAAGGTTATGGCTTCCCCACCGGCACTTCTGTTTTATGGGCCGTTCTGTCTCAACCGTAGAAGTTTTGGGCATACTGATTGATCGGTGGCCTCCTCAGGCGTTCTTAGCACATCTGTATGCCGTGTATTCTGCCAGGAACGATGGTCATGGTTCTGTGTCCTAGCTGGTTCTGGGACCCCCTCACTGTTGATTTCACACCAAAACACATTGGTTTTGCCTAAACTCATTCCACTGACCTGGAGTTACAAAAACAAATCTCGTGGGCGGTTTGGGTCCCTCGTAGAGGCAAGAGCTACTGAGGACCCACTGGTCAAGCCCCTGATCCCCACATGCCCTAAACAGCATGGCGCCTCCTCCAGCCTGTTCTGAACAGCACATGCTCAAAACAATCTGGGAAATAAAATCAGAGTCAATTTGACTTATACTTTTGAACCCACCATCGACTGACTGGTCGTTGTGCCTGTATCCTGTGGGGACACAGAGAAGTACAAGGTGAGCCCCCTGACTTTGAGAGGGAAAGGAAGATACAGAAAGAGTGTGCTCCCAAGTGTTGGGTCTCTGCACTATACTCCCCTGATTACCTCTGGGCGACATTGGGCAGGTGACTAAACCTTTCTGAATCTCACTTACCTTGCCTGTGAGCAGGGGGCAGGGGCTAATAACAGCATCTCCCTCCAGGACCATTGCGCATCGTGTGGAAAGTGCATGGGAGGGGCCTGGCACATAGGTCATGCTGTGCAAGTGCTTATTATCATTTTTCGATGTTCACAAACAGCTCAAATACGTAGCATCTGGATGGAACTGAGCCACATGGCACGGCACAGTGGAATAGGAATGTAATTCGAGTCAACTAGAGTCGACACTCTGTTATCAGGCTCTCAGAACAAGCCTTACACAACAGCGTGAGTGTGGCCTCTGGCTCCAGGCCTAGCCTCCCTGGCTCCATCACGCTTCTTCTCCATGTCGTATATACACCAGCTTCTTCACCGAAATAATGGAGCTTGTGAAGATGCTCCGCTCCCAGGACTGCCTGTGTTGGCTGGAGCCGGTCATACAGGAAAGTGCTGAGGATGCAGTTGGTCCTTTATTAACACCGGCAGCTACTCCGCACACATGACCGCAGCAAACAAATCCCTGGAGAATGCTGTGAGGTAGTTCCCATTAGCAGCCCCATTTTGCTGGGGGACAAAATGAGGCACAGAGGTGCAAAGCCACTGGCCCTGGGTCCACGACCAGTGTCGGTGGGTTTAAAAGTCAGCCTGAGGGGTGATTTCAGGGTTGAGTGAAGTCAGTGACCAGGGTCCCAGTTCAGCATGTGACTCCTCCCTAAAGTCTTGTCCCCAAGTGGGTGAAGGCTGACGAGCGCTGGGGTGCTTCCCTGCAGTGAGTTTTCTCTGGGCATCTTTCTCACGTTTCTCCGAGCTCCCGGCCAGCTCTTTGTCCCTAGGGGGAGGCTGGACAGTGAGAACCTGAGAATTCTCTTATCTCTTCCTAGCAGGATGCGTCCTGTGTTGTGTCCCCACCAAGGTTTCCAAGTGCCCTGATGAGCTTGCAGATTTCACGGGCGATTGCTCAGCTGCCCTCGGGCCCAGCTTGGGGGGGGGGCTGTGTTTTGTTTGCCAGCCCCTCACACCGGCCGGGCTCCCCGTGTCCCTGGCCTTTTCAGCTGCCCCTGGCTCTCCGCTCCCCTGCAGGCCTGTCCCAGGACAGTGGTGTGAAATGGCAGGGGTGAATTCCTGCCTGGGAGGGGGGGCGTTTCCGCCCATTCTTTGTGTAGGGGCGGCGGGTGGCTTCCCCACCAGGGAGGGGGCCGTGAGGGACGCAGTGCCCCACTCGGTCCTAGGGGGCGCTGTGCAGGCGGGCAAGGACAGGGGAATCCTGCCTGCCTGGTCTGCCTCCTCCACCACTTCTAAAAGATGCTCTTCATCAAGCGAAGAGGGTATGGAAATAGGTAATTAATCTAGTTCTACCATGGACTGCGGGCAGTTCTCACTGTCACCCCTGGTGATGTTTGTTTGAAAATGCAGATTCCTGGCCATGCTTTCTGAGTCAGACTTATTAGGAGTGGGTGGGACCACGGTTCAGTTTACGCGAAGCCCCAGGTAATTCTGCAGACGAGGCACGTTTGGCAAAATGCTGTCCTGCAGCTTCGGCAGGTTCTGGAGTCAGACAAACTGAGTTTCGTCCTCACTGCTACCTATCCTGGTCTCTCTGAACCTTGGAGCCTCTTGGAACTTCAGTCTCTTCTTTTACTGTCTGGGATGACGTTGTCTCTCTCATGTGCTCTGCGCACAGCAAGCACGGATAAGGTGTTCAGGAAAAGATTAATTCTTATTGTTCATAATGATATTCAAAGCCATAACCTTCCTGGCAAAGTTTCTGATAATCATAGACGAGGACAGACCACATTGAGCTGATAGGATTAGAGGCAAGAGTAGAGAACTTGGCTGTTTTGAGCGTCCTCTGAGGCCTCATTTTAGGTACTAGAGCTCTTTGCATGGAAAGTTCCAAATGTTGACAGCGACACAAGGGAATCTGTTTCTGTTCCCTGGGATCCAGGAACCTGGTAATTGGGAAACACTTAGTGACCCTGAGATTCTCAGAGCTGAGGGTGTTGGGGCTGGAGAGGTTTCGACTCTTCTGTGCTTCAATTTCCTCCTATATAAGATGGAGGGTCTTACAGTTCTCACTTCGCCAGTGCTTGGAGGATTAAACGAGATAAGGCAGGGGAAGTGCCCAGAATGGCACTGGTGACTGACGCAAACTATTTGAGAGTTAGCTAACAGCGTTAGCGTTGGTGTTGATGGTGGTCTCTCTTTTTCACAGACGAGGACACTGGAGGGGCCAGGAGGGACTCCCCACTTGCACAGGACTCTCGTTGATGAATGGCGGGGCTGGGATTTGAATTGAGGCCATCTGGAGATCTCCTCCACCACCAGGGCTGTGGACGTGGCTGAAGAGGCCTGCGTGGGTGGAACTGGCAGGTTCTTAGGCGAGGAGGGAAAGAGACGGCTCTACTCCCCGGTTTGTCCAGCTCCTACGGGATTCTCTGAAAGTTCTCTAAAGGGTAAGCTGGTGGGGTTCTCGGAGCTTTGGGGTCCTTGTCTTCAATGAACTTTCTACTTTGTCATAGGGAATTGCCAAATATTCTCTCATCCAGGGTTTCTCTCGACACAAATCAGGAAGCTGCAGGCTCAGAGCTGGTTTTACATTTATTGGCTTATGTTTTCCCAAAGCAAGGGTGCAATAAAACATGAAATATGGTGGCCGACCAAATGGCCTCATGCTGTCCTCCTGAGACTTTTTTTTGGCGAGGAACACACTCACACACACTCACACATGTGTACACACATTCATTCACATGCAAACACTTGCATATGTGTGTGTGTGTTATATATATATATGCAAACACAAATACATATGCTCATGCGCACACCCATTCACATACACACCTACGTATACATACATACATACATGCACACAGATACACACACCACAGACACATATGCAAATATACCTTGGAAGGTATGAGATGGATCTGCCATTGATCTCCCTGTAGCAAACACTTGGCTGGGCTGGGAGGGCTCTAAGACAAGTTGGTTTTTTTGGAAGCATCTAATACAGGTGTCTTCTGTGTTTTAGAAATGGCACCAGGAACCCCCCAGCTCATGCTTAAATAAATTCTTCATTTGTTGGATGGCATCTCCATTAGAACAAACCGCTTGGATAATTTAAGACCTTGCTCCTCAAGATTTTCTATCACAGAATCAATAGACTAGGCTCTCCCTTCCCAGGGGTATGGACCAAGAGGAAAACCTGATCAAGCATGACCTTTTTCGCATCTCTTTACATTAAAAGTCTATGTCGTTTTTGCTTTGCATTTCATATTATAGGCAAAGGTATTTTTAAAAATCATTGCATCCCTCCCATTTTCTTAGCAAAAATGATAATTTCCCCCCCCATACATCATGTTTATCTCGAATCTTCTTGTTGTCTCTTCATTTGAAAAGCCAAGCTAACCTTCAGGTGATAACTTGAAATGCAATCCCCTCTTCCTAAATGTCAGTCATTTACTTTAGTAAGAATGACAATACAATCTTAACAGTAGGTTTTCAATGACGACATGAGATGAGACCAATTAAAATACAGGATCCCTGTGAGGGTCAGGAAGATGAAATACAGACATCCTAGAAAGAGTCAAATACAATGAGGGAATTGGAATGCAGACATTTTGCCAGTTTCCCTATTGGGTACTAGCCTCCCATATTTCTCTGGTCTGTGGGCGGCTCTAACCAGAAACTAGCAAAGATCAGGGACAAAATTCTCCCGTGGAAATTTCTCTCCCTGGCCAGGAGCTCAATTGTTCGATCCCTCCACTGCCACCCTCTGTTCCCATCTCAGAGAAGGCTTCTGGTTTGTTCTCTTTGTATCTGCTCCTTTTCTTTGGTTTGCCAAGGCACTGAGACTATCAGCACGTGAGCTTTTCTCGAAATATTTGGCATTTCCCAAACCCATGAATAAACCCTTTAACTTTGTTTAATATATATATATCTCATGTTATTTTACATGTGTATCAAAACATTTTTAATTAAATTATTGTTTGCCCCACGGGGATCATAGTTGTACACATTTGTAATGTCTGCTTCTTCTTATCTGTGTTCAAATCCCATTCCTGCCACTTGCTGGCTGTGTGACCTTGGACAGGTTACTTTACCTCTCGGTGCCAGTTTTCTAATCTACGAATGGGGATAAA
This sequence comes from Pteropus medius, assembly GCF_902729225.1. Lineage (NCBI taxonomy): Eukaryota > Metazoa > Chordata > Mammalia > Chiroptera > Pteropodidae > Pteropus > Pteropus medius. Next base: position 3,681,534 of record NW_024349801.1, read on the forward strand.
AACAGCATCTAGGCTGCTGTGAGGATTAAATAAGTCAAGATGTATAAAGTCCTGGGAATGGTGCTTGGTATTTGCATGTTGGCTCCCTAACTATTGGTAGAATTCACTCTGTGCTGGGAAAAAAATAATTTGACTTTTCAAAACAGGCAGTGGAGTATGATCCTTTGCAGTGCAAAATCACTCTTCTCTGTATTGGAAGCTTCACTAGGGAGTTATTCCTGCTCAGGTATATTCAAAAAGGATGAATTAGTCGAGGGTCCCAGGCAGCTATGCGGCAGCAGTGTGATTCCCATGTTGGGAGCCCACCTGTCGGTGTGATGGGGGGTGGCAGTGTTAGAAATGGTTCCTCCCAGTGGGCTGTCCTGGGGTAGGCGGGCCTGAGGACATGGTTGGATGTGAGCCCATGGTTTGCCAGAATTCGGCTCTTGCAACAGCTTGCCTGACCCCCCAAATGCACTCTTGGGTCTCTCAGGGTCTCTATGATCTCCCCAGGCAGGCCTCCAGGGATGCCTGTGCACAGGGGGCCCCTCCGTTTGTAGTGCGACGCATGCCATTTGTCAGTGGCATAGGGTGACTCGCTGGGCACCCCTTGAAGGGAGCTCGCAGAGTTCAAGGCTGGTCGCCTGGGCACTCATTATCAGATCTAATTGTGGGCTCAGATTTCACAAACCAGAGGGCTGCGCAGGTGGAGGACAAGCTGCAAAGGTCACGCCTAAAAGCTTATTAAACCGCTGGTGTGAAAGGTAAGACCATCTGGATGCCATTTGACAACTTAAGTGGTAATTACACCATTTGGCACAGGAATTAGTGTGAGCTGTGGCTTGAACTGTGGCAGGGACGACTTTTTTTGTTTGGAGGGGGTGGTCCGGGGCAGTCCCGACCGAGCATCTCCTGGTCCTCGGCAGGTTCTGTGCCGAGCTCTTTGGGGGGACTGCAGAGTTGGCAATAACGGACGGGTAGCCATCACCCTAACTGGGCCCTGCAGCCTTGATAAATAACCAGGAACACCTGCTTTCCCAGCGCTCCCTGTCCGTCCGGCGAAGGGAGGTGGGGGCAGCGTCCAGCAGCATTCCTCCTGAGCAATATGGAAGTGTTTAAGCAGGGTTTGCACCAGGCAGGGTAGCTGAGATCTGAACCTTTAAATTACAGCCATTCCCGGGCTGAGGAAAAGTAAATAAACAGTTCACAGCTGCAGCCAACTCAACACAGAACTGGCTATCTCTTCTGATTGCGGGACAAGTAATTAAGTGGGAAATGTGAGCCCTCACCGTCAGGGTGAGATGGTAAAGGTCTGGGGGCAGTAAATCCACCCAACTCCAGAGACCTTAGATTAACCCTCGCAGGGCTGGCAGGGTGAGGGGCGGGCAGGCGTGGGGGGAAATCCCGATCGGGAGCCCACCATTGCGGCTGTCAAAAGCTCGTTCCCTAAATGGAAACTGCCCACCTCACTCTGTCATGTTTTGGGGACATGACACCCAAGAGAGTACTTCAAAACTATATATTTACTGATCCTTCTGAGTGTGTCCCCAAAAGTTCACATGTTGGAGTCCTAACCCCCAGCACCTTAGAATGTGACTATTTGGAGACAGAGCCTTTAAGGAGGTAATTAAGTTAAAATGAAGTCATCAGGGTGCGCCCTGATCCAATTCAACCGGTGCCCTTATAAGAAGAGATTAGGACATAGACTGGCACAGAGTGAAGATCGTGTGAGGACAAGCGGGGAAGACGGCCGTCTGCAAGCCAAGGAGAGAGAGGCTTCAGGAGAAACGAACCCTACTCATACCTTGATCTCCAACTTCTATTCTCCAGATCTGGGAGAAAATAAATGTCTCTGGTGCTTTGTCCTGGCAGCCCGAGCAAACTAATATACTGGACTTTGCCTGTACGCTTCATAACAAGAGCTGACAATGCCGGGGTTAATAGTCTGTGACAAGCCCCTGCAAGGTGTGCATATCACATGTGGCTCCTTGTACTCACCATCCAAGCGATGGCATTCCTGTTTCACGGATGTGGAGAGCAAGGCCTGGAGAGGGTAGGCAAATGGCCCAGGGTCACCTAGCTAGGCTGTGTGGACAGAGACTGTTTCTGAGAGTTAGGGTTCTCAAACCCAGCTGCACAGTGGAATCACGTGGGAAGTCTTACAGAGTACTGATTCCTGGGCTCCACCCCAGATGAGGGGAGTTAGAACATGGTTAGCAAGTTTCAAGATGCCTGAAGTGATTTTCACCTATAGCCAGGGTTCGGAACTACTGCTTTATAACCTAATTCTTCTTGTTGGATTTTTTTTAAGTGGTGATTTAGCAGGAGCTTATGTCCCATGTGTCATCTCCCATCTTTCCACCTTTTCCCAGGTGAGGCTGTTCCTCACAAGGTGGTCCTCACATCCACGGTCAGTTAGCTTGTGTTTATCGACTGACTGCCAGCACAGGCTCTGGAGTCCAAACGCCTGGGTTCGAATCTAGACTCTATCATTTACTTGCTGTGTGACTTCAGGAAAGTCACTTGACCTCTCTGGTCCTCCGTTTGCTCATCTGTAAAATGTGGATAATAAAAGTATCTTCCTCTAAGCTTGTTATTAACCAAGTTAATGTTTATAAACTCTTTAGAACAATGCCTGGCACATGGAGAGAACAGAAAAATGTTTGATAGAAACAAAATAACTCTCATATAGTTATGTCTGGGTTACGATAAGATGCCGAGGATAGGAATGGGAGACAGAAACTGGGTCTGAGCCAGCTCTGAATTTCCCCTAGGGCACAGAGGGGACCTCAGCAAATTTTAGTGAAATGGTACAGGGCATCATTTGTCTGAAGCATTCACAATCACTCTCCTTCACCATGCACACATTGTCCCTGTGAGGGTGTCATGACAGCCAAGCCATTCTGTTCATGTGTAAACTGTGACACTGGCATCTTGAAGTCATGGAGCGATGCACGCACCGAATCTAGGATGTCATAGCAACATGGCTTTCTCTTTTGAGAATGAGGTGTGATGTGGAGAATGAGGCACTTGGGGGGACATGCACCCAGCATGAGTACGGATGGGGTTTGGAGCAGTCCTCCTGTCTTCTTGTATTCAGTGTGACCCCCTTCCCCCTCCTATAAGAATTCGTATTCCTTTTGTAATAAAAACAGTTTTTTTTTTTTTTTTTAATGAATGATGTAAAAGTTGGCTAAGTCACCCCAGGCATGTTTTAGCATTTCCTGGATATCCCTGCGGCCCAGCGGGGCTGGATGCCCCTCTGTCCTCACACATGGAGCCTGTTTTCTGGCCTGTGGCCCTGGAGAGGGTGGGTATGTGTCACCCAGCTGCCTGTCCCCGAGAGCTGCTGCAGGGGACCCGGCCATGCAGCCACACTGTGGAGGCACTGCTTTTGTGGCAGTGTGGATCTTTGAGCTGGTGGGGCCTTGGGGACCTGCTACAGGACTTTGGGTCAGGCTGGGAGGTGCTCTCAGAAACGTCTGAGCGTGCTTGGGGATAAGAACAGAGGTGGGTCTGGACCCTCCGTGGCTGTTTATTCCTTCAGTTGGTCTGCGTGTGTGAGAAGTCTGTGCAGAAAGGAGACCCCTACGTGCTGGTCCCAGAGCCCTGGGGCTCAATACCAGCGTGCTGTGTAGCTGATTACTTTCTGTGCCTCAGTTTCCTCTTCTATAAAACGGGGATAACCTACTTGAATGGGCTGCTGGGAGGATCGAACACATTAAAACAGGTGAGAGTGCCTGCTACTTAGTAATGAGGCTCTCCTTAACAACCATAACTGTTTTTCTTGTAACAACTGAGCTGTGTTTGTTTGCAGGAGAGAACCTGGAGCTCAGGAGGGTGCATTTATTTATTCAGTCCCTCAGCCTTAAGTTACAGCCCTACACTGGGTTAGTACCTGATGGGAAACAAACCAAGGTTCCCACACTTGGGAAGTTCTCCACCTTCTGAGGGAGGCAGCCCTCAGTCAGATAGTCTCCCAGGGGGATAATCCTGTGTCCAGAAGGTGCTGGAACCGACAAGACTAGGGCGAGGAGAACATGTGGCAGAAGTGCCGATGGAGACCAAAGGCGGTCTGAGCTGGCATCCGAGGGAGGCGCAGGGGTTCAAAGGAGAGGAACGGCCTTCCAGGCAGAGAGAACGGCCTGTGTGCAGAGCTTGTTCTGTCAGAGAAATGAAAGGAGGTGCTGGTGGAGCAGCTGGGGTGCAGACAGGGAAGTCGACCCTGCCTCTTGTCCCCAGCCCCTTACATAGTAATAGAATGTTTAACAAGGTCTATCACAACTCAGAATAAAGACTGCTTTTCCCAGCCTCCATTGCGGCTGTGAAGTGCATGTGACAAGCCCTGGCCAATGTGATATGAGAAGGGACATGTGTGCTCACCAAGAGAAGGGTAGGCCCTCCTCTTCCCTCGTTTTGTGTCCTCCCAGTGGCCTGCTGCAGCCATGGTGATGAATTATCACAGCCCATGTGACGGACCCAACAACTTACAGGAGGGAGAGAACCCAGTGACTTTAGAGAGCAGAGCTCAGACCTTTATGTGAGAAGAATAAATTCGACGACATCTTGCTTTAGCCACTGATGTTTTGATTTCTGTGTAGGGTGGCTGACGCCATCTGTGACACAGTCAAGTTTAATGGTGGGGCATGAGGCAGTGGCCAGGACACCCTGCTCCTTGGCATGGCCCTGGCCATTGCTCCTGGCCGTTCAGCCTTAGTCCCTCTTCTCGGTTCTCCTGGAGATCATGCGAGCCAGCAACATCCTCTTAAGTTGCTTTTATAACGTAATTCAGCCCAGTTGATCTTCATATATGTGGAAATAATACAACTTTCTAGGTTGTGATACAAGCATTGCTATTTTTCTAAGAGCCACAAGACACCGATGACAGGTTGAAGGACTAACCTGTGGTCACAAGGCCAGTCAAGGGCAGAGCCAGGGCTTGGAGGCAAATGCTCGGTCCTGATCTTCTTACCAGAGTTCCTGTCTGTGCTGAGGTTGGTGGGGGTTGGGAGAGATGCTCATGGCCAAGCTGTGGACACTCTACTCACTTCTCCCCCTTTTTACAGCCATCGTGCCAACAGCTGCCTGGGAGAATTTGCACCCAATGAGAATAGGAGGGTGGCACCATGCATGGCAGAACAGAAAGATGGAAAGTCTAAGTCCTGAAGGGTGTCACTGAGCACTCTATCAGCGTCCCTCCCTGAACATTGGCCTATCCTGGGATACAGTTCCTTTTGGCTTAAGCCAGTTTCAGTCAGGATTTCTGTTCTTGCCACTGTAATGTCTTAACCGGGAAGCTGAGGCCCGGCATTCATCATCTGATGTTCCCTTGGCCGGAGTGTTGTGATTTTCCCAGAGCTGTCGTTCCTCCGGACCGACCCTCCTGAGTTCTTTGGCCTTTGCTGATGCCCCCACCTCCTTCTGCACGAGACCCATTTCCTCGAGTTCTTGGTTATGTTGCTAATGTTGTCTTGCAATGGACAGAATGGGATCGCGTAGCGTTTCATTCCAAAAGAGGGAATCACACCATCGCTGGCGCCACACGGACTGGGAACATTGGGGCGCAGCCCCGCTCCTGTGGTACTGGGAGCTCCCAGCGTCCTTATTCTTGGGAGGCCCATCTCTTTAGGTGTCAGAGGCTCCTGGGTGCTTGTGTCATCCTGGGAGCCTGAGCTCATTGGGCACATCTTTAGGGAAGATAAGAGAAATGAGGAGGCCAGGTGTAGGGAGGGTCCTGGAGGAAGGCCCGCCTACTTGAAAACCATGGGATGTCACAGCACCCATCTTTTTCTCAGCCTCCTGCCCTACGAATGCTCCCTACTTTGTAATGACACAATTCCTCCCTTCCCCACGAGGCCTCTCCCAGCAGCACTGAGCTGGCCTGAGACCCGGTCTGGGTCCCCCTCCCCGCTCGTGGGAGGAAAGATGAGGGAGATGGAACGTTGGTTCTGGGTTTAGAGAAGCTTTCACCTGGTCCCAGGCCTGCTCTTTACTAGTGATGTGGGCATGGGAAAGTCCAGTCCTCACAAAACTGGGTTGCTTTGAGGATTTCAGGGGGTATTGGCTGAAAGGAGGTCAATGGGTCTGAGAAGGGTCAGCAGTAGCACAGGGCCAGGTAAAGTGAAGTGTGGGTAGCACTGGCAACATAACATGGGGGGCCCCTGGTTCTAACATCGTGAAGAATTTCAAGTTGGCTACAACAGGGCGGGTCCCCCGGAACACAAGCCCCGTGCATCTTACGCTCTCCGGGGTCCCTTCAATATTTACGTCCTGGCCCAGATAGGACCCAGGAAAGGGCAGGACCCCTCAGACACCAAGACTGATAATAATCGATTGTCCGTTCCTGGGACTTTTGTGTGTCACCCGGTATCTGAGTGCAGCAGTGACCAGAGACATTACTCTTTGGTGGTAGAATCTGCCCAGTGGCTGTGAACTGCTTGGTGCAGGGAAGGGACCATGGCTTTTGGACAGCCCCCCTCCCTCTGAATCTAGCTCAAGGGTCACAACCCCTTGTATTCGGAAACAGCTGATTTGTGGTTCTGGGTTCCAAAGCAGGTGGCCCTGCCCAGCACAGTGACGTCTGCCAGGGAGGCCCCTTGACATCATTGTAATGTGATTTTTATGGGACCAGATATAGGCCGTAAAGCTGTCGGGGTGGACGTTGCCCCTTGGCCCCTCTTCGGCCAGTTGTCTCACCCTGCGAAGGCCTCTGTGACCTTGGGTTCCGCAGCCAGTGCTCTCACACCTTGGATGAGTCCCGTGACATGCAAGCGTCCCCATACTGTCCGCGGGCTGTGTCTTGCCACTCAGTGCCAACAGTGCTTCCAGGTGAAGTCTCATTAGGGTAATAAATGGGATGAAAAAACAGCATTTCATTGTATTTTTTCCTGGGGCATCGTGACAGATTGAGGACCTATGGCTCGAGGCATGCTGGCTGACTCCAGCGCTTGTGACCCCGAGGTGGGGGAGCAAATGGGCATGTCGCAGGCTTCCCCTACTCAGCCTGGCCTGACTCCAAGGCCCCCTGGCCTCCATCTCACTGGTCGTCCTGCCAGCGGCGCCTGTGGGAATGTTGAACCCCGTGGAACCCAGGCCCATTTCTCCTGCCCTGAGAGCCTGCGTAGCTTCATAAGTCCCAGGGGAGCCTGTCATCCAAATGGGCAGGCTGCCTAGCCCACAGCTGGCTGAGCTGCGTGGGGGAAGAATGGGCCTGCCTCTTCCTCCGTCACCCAGGACAGGAAAAGTTCCCGACGGGTGGGTGTCTCGGCGCTTGGCATCTCGCTGGCCCATCGAGAAGAATGGCTGCTTCTTTGCCATTTGTGCAATGGTGCTCAGAGAAGCTAGGCGGGAGGAATTCCTGATAATAAGAATGATAAAATGATCACTATCCACTATCCACACTCTCACTGTACAAGCTCAGAAATCAATTTGATTCAGATGGTCAGGGACATTTGTAACTATAATAAATACGACATTACTGCTTACTCTTGGAGAGCTGTTCTGTGCCAGGTACTGTATATATTTATTCCCAACAGCTTCATGTAATAATAGTAATGAGGAACACGACACACTTAGTATGTATTTGTTCCAAGAGCCTAATATAGTGTGACTCTTTAAATCCTAATAACAACTTTATGAGATAGGTCCTTTAATCATGCCCATTTTGCAAATGAAGAAATAAACTTTAGAGGGGTTTAGTGACTTGCCCAAGGTCACACAGCTGGCAAGTGTCCAGACCTAGAATTTTACTTGGTCAGTCTCGATCTAGAGTCCATGTAGAAATAAGAGTGGGACCCAAGAAGGGGGTGGGAGAGGTGTTTACTTCTCCAGCCACATCTCAGTCCTCCTCTCCCCAACTCATTCTGTAACTACGGGGTCCTCCTTTTAGTCTCGCTCATCCAGACTGTTCTCTCCTGCCACAGGGTCTTTGCAAAGGCTGTTCCATCTGCTTGGCACACTCTTCCCTGCACATCCACCTCTCCTTTAGTGCTTATCCTTTAGATCTCTGCTAAATACCCCTTCCTCAGAAATTTCTTGTCTGATCCCTCCCATTCCTCCACGATATGGGCACACTTTTCTTTCCTAGCCCTGGACACATTTGTGATTTGTAAGCTGCTGGGAGGCAGGGACTATGGCTGCCCTATCTATTGATGAATCACTTGCCTGTTCACATGTGGCTACTTAATTTATATTTGTTAAATGGCTAATAAATAAGTGGATGAAGAGGCAAGACATGATTTTTGCTTGTCTAGTCCTAAGGATAGCCCCCACTTGGCACTTGGAGTGTCCTTGTGTCTGTAGCTCTTTTAATTATACCAGACAAATAGAGTCTGCGAAACTCTTGTCGCAGAGCGATGCAATCACAGTAGGACTTGCTTCTATGTCAGTTATCTGTTGCCGAGTGACATATTAGTCCATGATTTAGGGGCTCAGTGTCCAAGTCTGTGCTCCAGAGCCTTGCATCAACCATTCCGCATCCCAGTGAGGTGTAGGAGTGTGCCTCTCTAAATGTAAAACCAAGGGGAATATCACGCTTTCTCAAAGCCCAGAAACACATTTCTGTTTCTCATCACGTCCAAGTGTTTCTCTAACCAGAATGCATCTTGACATCGATTGAGTACATATATTCTAGTGTCTCTTTTCTCCCTTAAAAACTCTTAGCAAATTGATGATGAATCACAATTGGTGTTGCCTTGCATGGAAGAAATATGGTTGCCATGAGAACTGCTGCTCATTGATCGCCCCTTCTGTGCTAACTGTTTTAACGTCCATGACCTCACTCGACCTTCACAAACACCTGTGGGGAAGGCACACGGTGGGAAGGTGTTGTTACAGATGAGGAAGCATAGAATCAGAGAGGGTGATTAGAGTTGGTTAAAGAACCACTTAGAGTATATTTTTTATCCACTGAGAGTTAGACCAGAAGTGTCTGAAAACAGATACGCGGCATTTTCCCGTGTTGAGTGTTTTAATTCGTCTCCTTCCCCACATCTGCAAACACACACACACACACACCCCCTCAGTATTTCCCAATGTGTATGGAGCGTTATCTTAGGAGAAGAATTAATACATATCTCACGGACGGATTTTTTTTTTAACAGATATAATTGTGAAATATTATGCTAAACAGAGTGGAATGGATTTCCTTGCTGTAGAAGTTCTTGGAATCTTTAATGCACTGATGTGATTCGTGACTTTCTAAGAAAGTCTTAGAATAGGACTCCACAAACTTTATCTATAAAGGACGAGCGAGTAAATATTTTAGGCTTTGTGGGTTACTTGGTCTCACATCACTCAACTCTACAGTCCTCATGGGAAAGCAGCCACAGACAATATGTAAATGAATGAGTGCAGTCCTGTTCCAATAAAACTTTATTTCTAAAAACAGCAGTGGGCCAGATTTGGCCCACGGGCCATAGTTTGCTGGCCCCTATCTTAGAGTTTCGAGTATTTCCCAAACGTTGGGCCGTGGAAAATACTTTTTTCAAGGGGTGTTCATGTTCCACAGAACACACTCTTTACAGGGCACATCCCCACTGTTTCATGCCCATCCTGTTTGAGCCTATGTTGTGGGGTGGTGGGATACTGTTCCACGAGGCTCTTTCGTGGACGGAGATACCGCATCTAGCCTCCTATTCAGACTTTATCCGAAATAATCCAAACCACTTCGGGCTGGAAAATTACTCAGTGAGGGTCCTCGTGTGAGATTTTTCAGTACTTTTGGGGTTCAGTAGAACTTGAGATACCTCATCACACATGTTATCACAGTATTTAAGAATGCTAGAGAAATCATATATCACAGAAAGATTATTTTTTCTTTTGTCAAATTAGTCATTGTTCCCTGTTCCCTCTGGCCTGTGTATATGTGTGTATTTGAGGAGGGCGAAAAGGACGGTGGGAAGAAAAGGTTAAGGTGCACGGGGAGTATTTAATAAAGGTCTACATTCATCAGCTACTTCCACCTACCCTTAAAAAGTGTTTAGTCTTTGCCTTTAAGCCGATGGCTCTGAATTAATTTTGGATAGAGCATTTTGGAAAAGGAGGGACTGTTTGTATTAAGATGGACGTGGATATAGTCTTTCAAGGTATGAAATTTGTGCTGACTTGGTCCAAAACACAACTGCATCTGGTTATGTCTGGTCTGGACTGCTCCAAAAATGTCCTAAATTCCAGACAACCTCTTGGGCTTAGAAATAAAAGTCATTAATCCTGCATTTGAATTTAATATTTGAAATTTTATCCTAATCTTTTTTTTCTTCCACACGAATTAGCTTATGAAAAGTTGGAAAGAAACATGAGGCTTTTATTTATTTATTTTTTTTTTAAGGGAACATTCTTAACAAAAGGGTATAAAATTAAACTAGGTTTGACCTTTTGAGTTTAGCAAATTTTCCACCTGGTCTGAGCAGGAAATGGGCTTTGCAGTAGGAAGGCTTCTTCTCCCACTTCTGGAAAGGAATACTGGATGCATTCTCGAAGTGGTGCACTTCTTGGCGGAGCAATAGTGTGGGTTTCTCGTTGCTGGTTAATTGATAAGTGGTGAGATCGAGTGTCTGGGTAGATGGCCTGTTCACAGAACGGTTCCAGCCAGCTCTGGTTCGGTCTCATCAGAAATATTTAAGCCCCACCTTCCCCCAACAAAAAATCCACATAATTCTGCAGGCATCTCACACGTGGGTGGACAGCTCTATCTTGAGTTTCATCCGCTCAGGGCCAACTTCTCTCTGGCATGAGGGGCGCAAACTTGGGGCATAGACCCAGCCACCCGCATAGTTCAAATGATCTGGTAAAAGAGAATCTGGGAAAGGAGCGGGTGGGGGGGCAAGTATCTGGGAGCCTGATGGTAGGTGGGAAGAAAGGGAACAGGAGGGAAGAGAAGAGGGAGGTCTACGGGGGCACAGGAGGGGCACCCCTTTTGGAGGATTGGGGATTTGAACTCTTGGAGTCAGGGATTTGGGGAGCATACCTTTGACTTCCGTCCTAGTTGCTGAGGACTTCCTGCAGGCAGAGGATGGGGCTCATTCATTTGGCGTTATCATCCATTTGCTTACAAGGGGTCTGTGAATTCTGGCAGCTTGGGTTTGAACCCTGGCCGAGTAAGAGACTTCGGGCAGGTCACTCTGCCCCTCTTAGCCTTAGTTTCCTTGTGTGTGAAATGGGAATAAAATGGCACCTTTCCTGTAAGGCTTAAATGAGATGATGCATGTCATTGTCAGCCTGGGGCCTGGTACCCAGGGGTGGGCTTAACAAGTACCACCCTGATATAACTAGAGATTATTTTTGTTCTCAAGTTGATGGTGTTTGCCAAGGCAGAGGAGGGGTGGGCCCCATCCTCTTCCACCGCCCCCCTGCCCTCTTGGTGACTTGTTTTTCCTTTCAAGGGTGGTCTCTGCTCCCTGCGCTGTGATGTCACTGCCTAAAAATGCGGGGCACAGACAGGGGAGGCGGAAGGGGCACTTGCTGAGATTTCTCCCCGGCCAACCTCATGCTCCCCAGGGACAGCCCTGGCCCTGGCTCAGGAGTTCCAGGCTCCTTCCCAGCGGAATTTATGATTCCCTCCTCGGCCAGAGCTGGTTCGCTCCTCCAGAAATAAAACCAAGCCAGTGGAAGGCTGAGGCCACAGCCCTGACTTTCTTTTTCCTCCTCGATTCATCAAGTGGCTAACTAGCCGGGCGGAGGGGAGCTCCCCGCAGACCTGGGCTCCAACGCTAAGTTTGCCATCGAACAGCCATGGGACCTTGGGTCAATCACTCAGCCTCTCCAGGCCTCAGTTTCTTCAGCTGGGAGAAAAGGGATTTGGATTTTTTTTTTTGCAAAAAAGCTCTTCTGTATCAGTGATTCTATGTTAGCAGGTGGAACGAATATTTTCTACAGTGCAGGACCTAGGAGAGTTTAGATGACACACACATGAGTATTAAACCTTTATTTAAGTGATTATGCAGGGTGGGCGGGGGGACTGGGGAGGCAGGTAAGGCATGGGCCTTAGATGCAAAATTTAGGGGGCGCCAAACAAACTACAGTCATCAAGATTAATACCACTTGATTGTAATGTTCAAAAATCAAAATGCATGATCAATGAAATATCACAAATTTTAAATGAAGGCAAGATCAATATTATTGATTTCTCTTTTGCCCCAGGTTCCCATGTAGCTCACATATGTAATTTTACATTAGAAAAACATTTCTAACAACTTAAACCCGTGACTTTACAGATGCTACTGCCTAGAAAATGGCCACATTAAAATTTAAAAAGTGAGTTTCTTAAAAAAAAGGAAAGGAAAGATTATCCAGTGTGTGTGATGAGTGGTGTGTAGATACGGCAAAAGACTATCATGATGGGAAGAAGACAGAGTTTAGGAAGTGAGGGGTAGGCTGTGAGCTGGTGGGCAGGTGGGGGAAGTAGACGCCAAGTGACCCTTTAACGCCTGCCCCCATGTCTGGGAGGCCATTTTTGTGCCGTGAGCATCCACACCTTTGGCCACAGTGGACTGGTCCTCGAGGTCCCCCGGGCTGAGCCATCGGAACCATCCTGGCATCCGGGAAGGGCTGGTGACCTCACTGGGGAGACATGCACACTTGTGTCCTGGGCATGCCCCTTCTTCTCTCCATGGACAGAGGAGCGGACGGTGCTGGCTTGCAGAGAGAGATGATGGGCACAGAAGCAGTGACGAAGGGGCCAAGCCAGCCTTCCAGCTCCTGGGACAGCCTCACCCTGACTTCTACAGACACCCCTGTGTCTTTATCATTAACAGCCCTTTTGTTAAACTGGTTGGATTGGGTTTCTTTCTCTTAAACTAATAACATCCCCAAGGGTAGGCTGAGTCCTTGATTCTCATTAGCTATTGACTCTGTGCCCTTGGGCAGGTCACTTTCTTTCTTTCTCTCTAGAAAGTTCTTTGACATGGAAATCAGCCTGTGCATATCAGATAATAGAACATTAAGCCTTGATTCTCGGAGGGTGAGGTTGAGGCATCTTAATTTGTTCATCATTAAAATCAAATTTATTGAGCAGCTACTATATGCACTGGGCGAGCAGTAGAGAGAGAGTTCAAAAAGAACAGCATGTCCAGATTGTGGTCATTCTGAAGTGACTGGAAGAGAGGTAAGAGAAACTTACAGAAACCAAGGAACCAAAATCCATCCTCTGAGCCAGAAATTCCCCGAGGAATAACTGGTGTCCACTTCCTTCAAGCAGAAAGAAGACGGAGATGCTGGCTGGGAAGAAGCCCGGGGCAGTCTGCGACCTTGCAGGGCATCTCATCCTCCTGGGTGTTTCTCCTCCAGACTCTGCTGACCGGCTGCTGCTATCAGCCTCCCAAACATCTGTCCACAGATATTTTCCTCCTCTCCAAACCACAGGCAGATATCCATCCCTCAGGACAACTCAAATGATAGCCTGGAAAACGAGGCTGGCCACCGCATCTGGGAGCCAAGACACTCACCTGTGACCAGCAAGGAGGCCAGGCTCTGTCAGGTGGCACAGCACTGAGGTAGATCCTCTAGGCCCCCAAAGGATGAGCCCCACTTCCCACAGTGGTGACCTGCCAGCCAATGGCATTTGTACTGGTCCCTCGCCTTCCCTATCTGGCCTTCCCACTCCCTAATGAGTGTCCTGGGACTCTCTCCTTGAGATTTGCTCTGTGAGGGAGAGGATCTGTGCCTGTCTTGTTCCCTGCTTGTCCCCAGTGAGGACACCAGCCCAGTCAGTCCCTCTCATGCTTCTTCCCATTCAGCAGCTCTATGTTCTTCCTGCTCGAAGTAGTGGATTGGATACCCGTTGTTGCTGAGGGAAGTTCTGGTTCAGGGGATGGATTCTGGCTCTTTGATTTCTGCAAGGTTCTCTTACCTCCCGTCCGGCCACGTCAGGATGGCCATGATCTGGATATGCTGTCCTTTTTGGACCATCTCTTCCACCGCTCGCCTGTTGGAAGCCCCACGAGCTGGAAGGTGAGCCTTCTGTGGGGCCCAAAGCCATCCTTATCATGCCTGGAAGAGCATCCCTTTTCCTGGGCAAGCTATCCACATCCCATGGATGTCTTTTCTGGAAACGCCTCGACTACGTGGTCCCTCTTTGAGCTCGCTTTATCTCAGAATCTCTGCCATTCAGAGTGGATTCAGCACAACTGGTCTCAGATGGGACCCTGTGGTTGTAACTCTGGAGTGATCTTGTTTTTGCGGGGGAGCATGTGTTTGGCACCATTTCCTTCGCAGAGCCAACACTTCATTCCATAGTAATCTGTGTATCTTGGGTAAGGCTGGTCCTGCTTCCTGGCCCACAGATGGCATGTGACCTGGGCCTGACCTCTCTGAGTTCTCCACGCCTGCTCCACAACAAGGGACACAGAGGTGGACTCTACCAAGTCACCCCATCTTCCCCAGGCCTTTCCCAGAGCTACCAGGAGAGATGTGCTCTCCTCTGGACCCAGGTTTCATGGACCAGGAAGACCTGATGCTGCTGCAGATTGTTTTTACTTGAGAACGAAATCAAGACAACTGGCGTCAAGATGTGCAGAGATAGGGGGCAGGGGGTTGCTGACAACTTCAGTCAGATCCCTAGACCCAAGCAGGACTAACGCCACACCCACCCCATCAGTTTTCCAGTTCAGAGAACCAACAAATGGCCTTTTGGGCTGGGCTGGTTTGAGAGGGGTTTCTGGCACTCGGAGCTGCGAGTCCCAACTAATTCTCCACTGGGATTAAAAACCAAAAACAAGGATTATCGGAAGGATCCTGGGACTGACAGATTCAAAGGAAGAACTATATATTCATATCCAGGAAGGAGGGAAACTGCCAGCATCTGGAATCTTGGCACCAGGAAGCCACGGAGTCCGCCCATGTGTTGGCTGCAGCACATTAACGCTCCAACGCAGAATTCCAGGAAGAGACCATCTGACTGGCCCAGCTTGGGTCCTATGGCCAACCTGCAGCCGGGGAGGTGGACGGACAGCTCACCAGGGACCTTACAGACAGGGGAAGCAGTCACCGCCAGGGGAGAGGTGTCCAGGGGTGAAGAGGAGGCTGAGCAGTCACACGTCCAGGTGTAGCTTGTTTGGACAGCATGGGAATCATTTTCTCTCTGGTTGCATTCCAGTACCTTCGAGGGCTTTTGCTCAAGGGCTTGGCAGAGGGGCCGCCCTACGGCGGAAGGAATGTGGGGTCCGGAGTGAAAATTCAGAGTGAATGCAACGCTTCCTGTCCTTACTTGGACATGGGTTTGTCCTTCCACCTTGGACTTTTCTCACCGACAACTGAGACCACAATAACACCCTCTCAGAGCTACGGGGGCACTGGAGTGAGATGAGGGTTTAGCAAGCCCATTGCGAATTATGTGCACACCTGTTTGTTAAAAGTACCCATTTCCGTGCTAGACATATCAGGCGATCACTTCGTAAGTTATATAAATATCTAATCACTATGTTGTACAACTGAAACTAATATAATATTATATGTCAACTGTAATTAAAAATTTTTAATTATTTTTTTTAAAGTACCCATTTCCATTCAAACTGCAGGTGTGCTGATTATGAATGTCTCTTTTCCTCTCTTTTCATAGTGCTGCAGGGCCATATCGGGTCAGGCTAACTCGCCTCATGAAGATGTCCTGTTACGCAGTGGAATTCATCTTGACCTTGAGTTCCAAAGCCAGTGCTCCGCTTTGAGAAACGTGAAGAGCTTCGACATTAACCGAAATTCATACTACGAAAAAAAACAATCAAATATGTGGTAGAAAGAATTTTTGTGTTCAAGCTGCAACTGACATCCATGGGGAACCCAACATGCAATCGCATTTTTGAATTACTCTATCATGATTCAAAAAACTAGTTCCTGAATAAAAAAGTATGAAAAAGGATTCCCTCGATTTTTAAGCGTTAGGAGAAATGGCAGTACTGGAATCCGAATCTCAGCTTGAAGGTCGGACTCCATCATTGCCTATTGTTTCTGAGCAACCTTGGGTAAGTCCCTTTACCTTTGAGCCTTAGTTTTCTCATCTGTAAATGGGAATGACGGCAGCCTGACTCACGAAGTTAAACAAGTTAATGCATTTGGAGCTATTAGTCTAGCTTGGCATGTAGGAAGTATGCAGTAAACTTTAGCCATGATTACTACTCCCAACTAGTAAAGATTTGGACATATTTCTAGCACTTTAAATGCCTAAATTGTGTGTGCTCTCTCTGGAATTAGCTACATCCTGAATATAAAAAGGTCCTCATGCCTAGGTCTGAAGCCATTTATAGCAATTCCTGTTTCCACTGTGGATTTCAGTTTTGCTGATATGAAGGGAAAATTTCAAGCTCTCTGCTGTATAAATTTAGTTAACATTTTATTGCTTTTGACTCTTTTATCACATGACTTTTGTTTCTCATTAAGTCAGTGAATGAGATTTACTAATAAGCCAAGTAAAATCTAATTAGGGCAGGGGCCTTTTCCTGAAGAATTAATTCTCCTGCGGACCCACAGATGTTAGGAATTCAGGGTGAGTAATGCAGAGTGTAGCTTTCGCTGCTTTGAAACACACTCGCTTTGCATTTAGCACAAAAGCTGGTATAATTTTCATAGATTCGTTTCCTGAAAATGAATATTAGTTGCCTCGAGGATCAAACCCAAAAATAGATATAAAGGACAATGGAATTGCCCTGGCAATGAAATACATATATTAAATGCAACTTGTATATTAAATGCAACTTTGTAATTCTTACTCGATGGGTCTATTATGAAAATAAGAAGAGATTTTTAGATTAATGTCAGGATTTTTATTTCCTTTTTGCTTATTTAAAAGTTCTGCTTCCAAGGCATGAGAGAAGTTAATTTATCTCAGTCAAATATCAGCATATTGTTGACACTTGTCCAATGCTTGTGACACATTTTCACACACACACACACACACACACACACACACACACACACACACACACATCTGCTGGTACTAAAATCACTGTTCTGTGTTTCTAGAATTTGTCCTTCTCCCGTTTATTAAAGAAAGTTCTGATCTTTTTTGCTTCCCAGGTTCTTTCCGTATTTCCACTGTTTTAATGTTTGTCGATGCTTACCACCTTTCCATTAATTCATTAGGGGTTGCGAACTAGTGATGTTCTAATTTTATCATTTTGTTTTCATTCATTAGCTGGAATAAATTTACACAGAGGTGCTTCCTCTCGTCTATTGTTTGGATTTCCAGTGGTACAGTTCATATAAAAGAGAGGATAAATAGTTGGTTTTTAATTTACTCAGTTCTCAAGATGGTAAACTGATTTGCTGTCATCCTCAAAAAGTGATCAGTTAGGTTTTTTTTTTAAATCATTATAAACTTAATTAATGAATTTCAATCCATTGCAATTCATATATATATATATATATATATATATATATATATATATATATTTTTATGTGGAGGCTTGAGAAGATTCAAATCTAGTCTGTCTCATCCCCATCTCTCCGAAGTAAAATATGACAGATAGACGAGAGAGGGTAAGCTCCCTGTCACCATGAGCCTTCCAATTCTGGTCAAGTGGCAAAGCAGAAGCAAACACTGGGAAGAAACCATGGGTTTCGAGTCAGACAGACCTGAGGCACAATCCTCACTTCTCCATTGTTGTTTGTGTGACTTTGGATGGCTCACTCCCCTTGTCTCCATCTCGGTTCCATTATCTCAAAGATGGGGGAAGCTGTGTCCACTGCGTGGAATAGGGGACCGAATGTGACAACCTATAGGGCACCCACATGGTACCTGGCATTCATGGGCAGCAGTCCCTGTCCCCAGTCACCCTGAAGGGCTCAGGATCTAGAGAGAGAGTTTTCTTTTGGGATTCTGTGAGTCTGGCTGGCCACATAGTTATCCCCAAATGAGATTTGTATCCCAGCTTCTAGTTTTCATTATGTCTTCTTGCTGTCCACTGAGAAAGCCAACTTTGCTGAGGTAGAGCTTTTGTCTTGGACTTCACAGAGGAAAATGGGTGGTGAAAAGTCTTCACACTGCACATCGTTATTGTCTGAGCCCACAGTGCCCCTCCCCCCCCGGGGACTGCTCAGGTAGCCAAGACTTGTCCTCTCCCAGGTAAATGTATCCTGATAGCTACACTTGTGTCTTCATCTTACCCTCTTGCCTTCATTGTTGTATCTATTGGGTCATCAGAATCCACCGATACCATCAGTGAATCTATTACATCTGTTGATCCTTTTTTTCCTTTCTCATCTGATGATTCTGTTTATGAACAAAATAATCAAGTTTGTTAGAACTGTCTCTAAACTAAAAGTAAATAAGCACAGAATGAGTGTCGGGGGCATAAATAAAGCTCACGTGTTTCAGTACACAGACCCGTTTTGCGCGTTTTGGGTACGCAGAGACCTTCCGGGCTTCTTTCCTCATTCTCCAACGAGGCTGGGAGTTCTGTTTGAGTTCTGAATAACTGAAACGCCTGGTAAGTGGACAGCGAATACATTGGATGTCCAAATAGCTCACATGGACAATGAAACAGTCCTCAGCGGAGAGAGGAGAAATATATCTCAGAATCACAGTCAAGACAATTAGAAAATTTGTTTACACCCCAAGAGAAAATGCCTTTCCCCAGAGGAGAACCGAGCTTCTGAGTCAATGCTGCAGGTTTTCAACAATGCCTGCAATCAGTTACAATTTTTGATTTCCTGGCTCGAGTGGTCCAGGTGAACGAGATTTGCTCCATACCTGGACAGTGTCCCTATTCTCTTGTCTTGCCCATGTTTGTCTGGACTGGCGTTTGAAGTGGGCAAGACCGGCCAAGTACAGACACATCTCCCCTCTAGTTGCTTCCCAGGGGCCTGTCTGGGGGAATGGCTGCCTGCTAGGGAAAAGCCTGGGCTCACCTCTTCCTCTTCCAGGCAATTAAGAAGCAGACAAACACTTCTTGAGTCATCCTGGATCTCCATTCCAGAATGTGGTCACACTGCATGTGGTCATGGGCTGAGTATTCAGGTCCCCTGTAATAACACAGTGGCCAAGAACCCAGTTTTGGCATCTGCATATGTGTATGAACCACGGGCCAGTCATAACCCTCCCCGGACTCAATTTCCACTTCTGTTAAGTGGGAATAACAAGACTTGTTCTTTAACATCATTTTTGAAATGTGATAATGTCTATGAGTTTTTGACAAAATGCCTGACATATATATAGTAAGGAGTCTGTAAAAAAACCCTCAAATATATATATATATACACGCATATATATGTACACACACACACACACACACACACACACACACACACATATATATTCATTGCTGTCGTTACTAAGATAGAAAGGTCAGCCATCCTTAGAGCAATTATTCATGTAATTGTTTTATTATCTTTCTCCTCTACCAAGCTGTCAGTTCCATGGGGCCATAGATTGTGTCTGTTTTGTATGAAGATGTGAGAGCACATTTCCCACCTGTGGTGGACAGTATAATGTCCCCAAAGACATCCATCTCCTAATCCCTGGTCTTGAGCAAAAAGGACTTTGCAGATATGATTAAGTTAAGGGTCTGGAAAAGGGGAGATTATCCTGGCTTATCTGGGTGGGCCCATGTATAAATAACTCCAGGCAGCATTAGATTGACTGCAGGGGAGCAACTGGCGAGAAAGTATAACTCAGGGATTAACCCAGTCTAGGTGTCAGGCCAGGCAATCCTGAGAGATTCAGGTTCAAGGTGAGACTTGAAGGATGATGGATTTGGCCCGCAAGAGAAGGGAAGAAGGAACATGCCAGGCTGTGGGACCAGAGTGCAACTGCCAGTTTAATTCCCAGCACAGCCTGACCAAGTGGTCTCGGGCCCCATTAAACAGATGAGAAAACTGTGGTTCAAAAGGAGGTGATACATGGCCAGAGACAGGATCGTCCCGAAGCTCAGCTCCAGCTTTACACCCTTAGAGCTGTGGAAAATAAATGCTGGGGTGGGGATGGGGGTGGGGGTGGGGGTTATGTGAACTGTATGTGTCTGCTTCTAACTGACCAGGATCCAAAAATATTGGGGTCCAGTCTCTGAGTGCCGTCACCTCTAAGCCTGGAGAGTCCGGCAGAAAAAAAGCCAGAGGGGACAGGTGAATAACAGCACCCAGGCTTTGGGGAGCGGGTGTGAGCGGGCCAGACACGGCCGGCCCCCAGGCCCAGAGTCGTCACCTGCAGCCACAACACAGAACCCCTAGAGCGAGCCCCAGAAGAGAAAATAGCTCCCAATGGCTTTAGCCTCGCAAGACGTTTGTCCGTCTGTGTTTTCCTTGCAGTTACTGAAATCCTCTGGCTCATGTCTAATGCCAGTTCCAGCTCGATTTTCGTTAAAATGTTGAAATCTAATTTTTTGTTGAGCGACTTTCAGTTTGAGGCCAGTGTCAAATTAGAGGCCTCCCCCTGGCAGGGCCTGGCAATCAGGACTCACACCTACTCGGGACATTCAATACACGTTGTTCTGCTCAGTACAAGCAGCCCAGTCAGAAAATCCTGATTTATGATATTGCTCAGGCTTCCTGTTACTTTAAACCACGAGCATTTCAAGCCGCACCCTGCGTTCCCGGCCAGCGCAGCTGCCTCCGCCACCTCCCCTCCTATCACCAGCCTCGCGCTTATATAATGTCAGGAATGAAATAATGGACTTTCCAGTGCTTTGAATCGTCCCGGGCTTCATTCTGCCTTTTTAAAAAACCGAGGTTAAATTTACACGACATAAAATAAACCTTTTAAAAATGAACGATCTAGTGGCAATTTAATGCATTTAGTGCAACCACCACCTCCATCTAGTTTCAAAAATTTTTCATCACCCCAAAAGACACCCGGTACCCATTAGCAGTCACTCTCCATTCCCCTCCTCCAGCCCCTGGCTGCCACTAGCTTACTTTCTGTCTCTATGGATTTGCCCGTCCCAGACAGTGTGTATATGTGGAATCATATAACATGTGGCCTTTGTGACTGGCTCCCTTCACTTAGCACGTTTTCGAGGTTCGCCCACTTCCCAGCGCACATCAGTGCTCAATTCCTTTTTATGACTTTATAATGTTCCATTGTATGGATTTCCTACAATTTGCTTATTCATTCATCCACTGACGGACCTTTGGGCTGTTTTCTATGGTTTGGGTTATTATGAATAATACCGTTATGAATATTCATGTGCAAATTTTTGCTAGAGAACCTGGTTTCACTTCCTTTGGGTCTACACCTAGGCGTGGCATTGCAGGGTCCCATGCTCATTCCACGTTTAACTTTTTGAGGAGCTGCCAGTCAGTGGAGGCTGCGGGTAGGTTTCTGTGGGGAGGTAACATCTAAGTGAGCACCTGAAGGAACAGCAGGGCCCACCAGAGGTGGAGTGGTTGGACAGAGCAGCTCAGGCAAAGTAGCAAAATGAGCTCCTGGAGACTGAGTCTGCCCCAAACCACTGTCTCCCAGGGCCAAAGGCACCAGTGTCTGGTCACGATGAGGCTCCTGCAGGACCCTTCAGGAGGGAGAAGGGTTGGCTTCCCCCAGAAAGGAGGCCTTTCCCCTGGTGGGGCCTAGGGTTATCCGAGGCGCTCACCGCCAGCCGCCGCATCCACCCCTCAGACCAGGCTCCTGTTCCTGTTGCGCTATTACCAGCCAACGCTGTGTTGGAGAGGAAAGGACTTCGGAGCCCCTTGGATCCGAGTTCCCATCCCGGCTCTGCCATTTCCTTGGCTGTGTGGCTTCGAACAAGCCTCTCCACCTCCCCGACCCTCAGTGTCATCATCCAGGAGACGAAGAGAATCACGCCAGGCAGGGAGAACTCACAAGTGCTGACCTTCGCCAGCACTCAGCAAGTGTCTCGCAGACAAGGACTCATCTAATTCCCATAGCTCGAGGAGACAGGTACAGTTATCGCTTTATAGTTGGGGAAACTGAGGAACAGAGAAACTAGGACATTTGCCCGAGGCCACGCTTTTTGGTAAATGGCGGAGCTGAGCTTTGAGTCAGGCCTTCTGGCTGAGCCCCATCACGACTGTAATCATTCAGTGTCATAATTTTCACAAAATTTCTACTCAGAGGTGAACAGATCAGGATAATAACCTGTTTTATCACCTGCCCCAGAAACCCTCCTCCCATGGCTAAGCCTGTTACTTCCCCTCTTGATTAATTTTGAAGCAAATCCCAGACATCCTATCATCTCATCCATAAATATTTCAGTCTGTGTCTCTAAAAGACGGTCTCGTTTTTAAGTGTTTATCTTCCCCTCTGCACTGTGTGTTCTTTGTACATGTGAAACTTTGAGCATGGGCCTGACCCAGAGAGAGCCCTTTACTTGCCAAGGGTTTGCTGAGTGAGTGAGTGAATGATGGAGCGCACACAGCCAGTTTGCCTGGACTTTGTGTTTTCCGTGGATCCCCGCGTGGGAGTCCATCTTAGTTCCCCACGAGCTAATTGGGAGCCCTCATTTCCCAGTGCCTAGGAGAGCCGAGACCTCCCTGGAAATGTAGGCCTGGAATCTCTCAGTGGAAGTAGGTGACAATTTATGACATGGATAAGCGCTCGTAAGCCTCAAAGAAAAATACCGTGTGTTTACGCAGGGCCTCACATCCAGCCTGCTCAGAGGCCCCGCAGACAAGGCTTGGGAAGCTGCTGCCCGACCAGGGCCAAATTGGACGGAGGCGCAGAGAGCCAGCCCACCCACTTTCCCCAGCCTGCATGTGGTGGGGCGGCTGGGGCCTGCCTGTGTCTGTCTGGAGGCGCGGCCACCTGCGTGGCCTGCATGGTCCAGCCAGACCATGTCCCCACCCTCAGCAGCTGGAGGGGTGCATGTGGGTATGCCCCCTCCCCCCGAGCTCCCATAATGCATCATCACACCTATGAACTTGCAATGGTGGGGGGCGGGGGGCAACACTGAAGGAGAATGTGGATCCTCCCAACCCAATTGTCTGCCCTGTCTCTGTTCTTTTACATTTTTCTGATCACTCATGTAAATGCCAAAGAACTTGGCTGCTGGCCAGGGCTGCCTCTCCAGAATGTGTCTCCTCTTTGCTCTCCCAAACCCCCTGGCTCCACATCCTCATCCCATCCAACTCCCTGACCCATGCTGGCTCCCACCACTCAATGCAGGCTAGGAGTTCCAAATACTCGACAGATATGAATCTTTGGGATTTGGGAACGATGTATCAGAATTCCTGGGAAATTGTAAGAATTCCCGAAATCATAAATTAATCTACACTTTCCACAGCAATTTATGTAATCTAAATAAGAATGAGAGACAACAATATTAAATCATTTTCCTGTGATAGGATTATATAAAAAGTTTTAAAGTTTTTTTGATTAGGAAATATGATAAAAGCAGTTTATTATTGTTGTAAATCAATGTTTTTAACAATATTATATAAGTCAATAATCGATAGTGTTTTACGTTAATTTGTACCTGATCCAGATGCCGAATAATAAGAACTATTGAAAGACACATTAACACAAAATAAATGTCAAATAAAAATCATTTAAAATTTTGAAGTACCACAAATATTTAGTAATTAAAAACTTAATCTTAATGATGACATTTTAAAACATACGACCTACTGATCCTATCTGAAGGTATTGATGTTTGAAGCCAGGTGTAGAAAAATTTCTTTGACTTGACGTTTGCATTGTTTGGGTTGCTGACAGGGCATCTGAAAGCATCTGCCGCTTGGACGTTAGGTGCATGTCGCATCATGTGAGTTCAATTCCCTTTTAAATGGTGAAAAATGTCTGCTGGCCTGATTACAGCTTTGCCATTGGAACTGGCTTTTGCAGATTTAGGTAAGATCAGTTTCTGATTTCACTTGGAGTACTCTACAGTAATATTCACCGCTTCTTCTGTTTGCGTTTCTTCTGTTGAAGTATTTGCAAAGAGCTGTATGGTACAGTGAATGTCCACACACTGGAAATAATGCTGAGTTCAGATCTTCTAGAAACATTAACAACACTACACAGAATCAAGTGTCGAAATCACCAATGACTGATTTTGCTTCCATAAATTGTTATTTCTTGGAACATCACTCATAGGATTTGAACAGAGAATACTCTGTATGTAAACTTAGTGATATTTATTTTATTTGAAAAAATAGCTCACCCCAAGAGGCAGGGCATGAACCCACAGTTATAACATGGTGATAGCTGCAGGCAAGACCGGCTCGGTGGACACCACGTCTCTCCTCTGTGCTCCTGCCCTGCTGACTCTCCCCCCAGCATCTTCCCCATCGTCTGCACCATCGTCTCACACCTGGATTACGGTAACAGCCTCTTGACCGGCCGCCCCTCCATCTTCCACCCGGCCCTTCCTGCAGGGTCAGACACCGTAATGCTCACATCCAAGAGAGAACCACCAAGACGAGATGGGCCCAGGGAAACCTTCCAAAATCTCGAAACATTTCAGCTTTTTCTTTTCTCCCTCCCTTCTTCCTTCCCACCCTCCCCCCTCCTCTCCCTCGTTCTTTTAAAATATTGAATATATTTTAGAGCAGTTTTACAGAAAATTTTACAGAAAATTGAGCAGATAGTACAGAGTTCCCATATATGCCCCTCCCCTCACATTTCCCCCTACTACTAACCTCTTATATTAGTGTGACACTTTTGTGACAAGTGGTGAACTAATATCGATACATTATTGTTAATTAAAACCCATAGGGTTCGCTTTTGATATTGTACACTATGGAGTGCATAATGACATGTATCTACCCTTACAGTATCATACAGAATAGTTTCACTGTCCTAAAAATCCCCTGTGGGTGGAGCTTTTATCAAAAAATGCCATCCTGTATGTAAATATCCTAGCACTGAGCCTGGCGCACATTAGATGCTCAAAGAAGTACATTAGTTTCCACTAATGGCAAGGCGGTGCGGGAGGAGGGGGGCTCCTCCCAGCTTTAGACTCGCTGGGGACCCACTCACTCCATCCACTAGATCACCTCTCTCCCTCCGCCCCGCCCCCCATCCTCAGTGCAAGCCTGTCAGCAGAAAAGAGCCATGCAATTAGGCTGGCAAGGTTCTTAAATAGATTAAATGCCACCAGGGAGCGGCCCCTGGGACTCCCCAAGTCAAAGGGCCACTGTGCGGGTTATTGACTTTGGGTTGGTCATTAACTGCCCTGCTGGGCCCTGACGTCACAGCTCACAGGCTGGGCAGCTCAGCCAGGGGTCTGCAGCGGATGATGGAGGGCACAGAAAACAAGGAGTGACAACGGGGCCATTGAACTCCAGCAGCACAAATACGATGAATGATGGTGTAGGTTCTTCATGGTTGTTTGTCCAGAAGTGGTTAAAATTTGGGTTATCCTGGCTCCCGGCATTTTTTTTTTCCAAAGGAGTAGCCCAGAAGGGGGCTGCTGGTATCTGCAACTCGGTTGTAATTTTCGGTGCAAATAGGGATGAGCTAAAAGAAGCAAGATGAAGTGAGGTTATAGGGGGTGGTGGACATTTACTTCAATCACCCACTGCTGCCTAACAAGCCACTCCCAAATTTAGTGGCTTTGCACAATGATTTTGTGTTTCTCATGACGGTGGGCTGCCCGGGTGAGGATTTTGCTCACATCATGTCTGGGGGTCGCTAGCTGGCTGCATTCAACTGGGGCCTCCGTGATGCCTCTCTATGCATGTTGGCCCATCCTTCCCACGGGGTCTGCCCCCCAGTGCTTCTACCAGGGCCTCTCTCTTCAGCAGGAACACCTCTGTTTCCTTATAGCAGGGCTGCTTTGTTTGCACTTTGCAAGTGCTTATCAAGCCTTTGCTCTCTCACATTAGCTAATGTCTCATTGGCCAAAGCAAGTTGCATGGCCAAGCCCAGAGTCAGCGTGGGAGGGAACAATCCAGGCCACGAGTGCCAGGGAGCAAGATTTAGTGCAGACCACCAGTGTGACCTCTGCCACAGCTTTGGACGCCCAGGGCATGTGCCGGAGGTGGCTAATTCCACTTTCCTGCAGCGCGGGATGATTGGCACTGAGTCTGCGGGCCATGGCCTCCTTCTTGGTGCCTGTCTGTGAGTCTCTGCTGTATTTCTCTCACCAGAAGCCCTCCTCGGTCTCCCCCAGACTCACTGGGGAGAAAGAATGGAGCTTGGTACTCCTCTTGGAAAAGGTGCCAGGCCTGGTTTACAGTGTGATTCTGGTGACAGTTCATGGCCCACAGGCAACAACTTTCACAAGCTCCCATCGTGAATGGCGGAGCCTGTCTTCCCGATACTAGTCACCACCCCTCAGCCTATTCCTCACAGTTCACCAGGAGCCACTGAGCTCTGTGTCTTTTAAATGTTATTTCCTTTAAGACTCCTGGCCGCCCTGCTTTACCTGTGCTGGAGAAGAGGGTGTGAGCCTGTGCCAACACTCAGCCAGCCTGTGTGGTCTGTGAGCCGGCAGCCACCATTGTGCTCAGGGGTCCCTTGAGACATAACAAAGGTCACATGTGGTGGTCTTTGGTCTGTGCCTCCAGCCTTCATGGGGACCCTGCCCCTTCAAAGGCCCAGGAATCCCTAGAGATGCAAGAGCAGTGGTGTTGCGTTTCTGCCTCCGAACCCTGCACGCAAAGATACCCCACAGCAGCCATGGACCGCAGTCCCATTCTTGTTCCTCATTTTCAAATAGTCTTTACTTTTCTTTTGTATTTGAAAGTGGCCATGCATGTAGTTTCTCTGAAACAGCTGATTTTCTGATTCGTGATCCCTTGCAGTGACACAAACACAGCTTTCTGCCCTCCCCAGGAGTTCTGTTGGAGGATCATTGTGAACCTGTCACAGTTGTGGTCTGGGGAAGGCTGGACTGAGGACTCCACAGGGAAGGCCAGCTGGGCCCAAGCTAGGGGCCCCAGGAAGTGGGACTTGGGGAGGTCACTACACCCTCTGTGTAGGTTCAGAAATGTGATGTAGAGCTGGGCCCCAGATGTGCTCAGGCTCTGGAGGGCTGACTTACACTAACCTGACTCACAAGAGAACAGTGTGTAAACCAGGATGCCTGAGTGCCCCCTGGGGTAAGGAGGGAGTGAGGCGGGCCAGATGGCGTCAGCCTGTCGGTGCATTCCCTGGGCTGAATGACCCCTTCCTAACCAGCCCCCACCTGTGCCTGGGCTGGACGTTCATGTCAGCTTGGCTAGTACGCTTTCTTCCTGTAGGAACACTGCATGAAATGCTGGAATTATTCTCACAAGTCTGCTTCATGAGTATGAAATCCAAGTAGGCGAGTGAGCTGGACGATCTCCAAGGTCAAAGGCAAAGCCATTTCAGGGCCTGCTGGGCCTTGGCCATGCCTGGGTAGAGATCTAGGCTCGAGGCTAGGGCCAGACAGAGAGGAGTCCTCTTCCCTGCTCAGGCGCGAAGAAGTAGTGGTCCTGGGCAAGTCGCTTCTCCTCTCCGAGGTCCTAGTCCTCATAAGTCAAGTCAGGATGAACGCCCACTTGGCAGGGCACCCCATCTGCCCTCTGTCCTGGGAGGCCAGCCTATGTGGACTTGTCAGTGGAAGCCCTGACCTCTGCTTCCAGGTAGATTTAGCTTGTGGGGGAATCTGACATAACGGAGAAGGAGAGAAAAATGGGAAGTGGAGGTCCCCAGTTCCCTATGTGGGGGAAGAGTCCCATGAGCTGGCCTCGTCTCTCACTAAAGGTCACATAGCTTCGGACAGGCAGTGCCCTCCACAGAGCTCCTGTCTTCTGAGTTCTGGTAACCATGGCAACCGCTCCCTCTCCTCTATTTATTAGACCCTCTTCTGAGGTCACCAAACACTGTCTGTGAAGAGACAGATCATAAATATTTTAGGCTCTGTGAGTCACATACATATGCTCCCATATTCTTCTTGTCTGTACTTTTTACAACACTAAAAATGTAAAAACCATAGTTAGCTCACAGGCCATTCAAAAGCATGATGGGGACCTAGTCTCCCCTTGACTACCCCGGTCTGCCTGTGCCGCCTGCTTCCTGCAGCCCTGGCTGTTGACCGGCTCCTCACAGTGCCCGAGATGTGAGGTTCTGGCACAGAGCAGCTCAGCAGATTGAAGGCATCATCAGGGGACTTTTCCTGGGTTCACTTGGCATCTGACTTGTCTGAAGGTATCTTACTGACTATAGGCAGGCCCATGGATACTGGCCTTCTGGAACCCCAAGGCAACCCTGGAAGGGAGTATACAGGGATGGGGCAGGAGCCGGGCCCCACAAAGCATCGCTCAGCAGCAGGGCCTTTGTCACCAAAGATTCTGGGCCGTGGCTTTTCAGAGAGGACGGTGGGGCTGTTGCTAAAGCATATCTCAGTCTGGGAGGCTCGGCTCGTGGCGGGTAAGCACAGAAGGAACGATTTCATGGGAACTCAGCGACCCCTGGGGCCAAATTACTCACGGATCATGATGCAACAGGGAGAGATCCTTCCCACCTCCCGCAGGCCACCAAGCGGGTCGCCCATTCCTGAAGTGTGGCTTCCTGTGAATAGTGGTTTCACCTCTTGGTGCCATGAGACCCTGTGGGCCGTCAGGAAAAGCTTGAGAGAGGAAGTGGCCACAGCTCTGGCGATGATGGTGGGGTCACTCCTGGGGCAGGGCCTTCCACCCGTCTCTCGGTCCAGCCTGCTGGCACCTGAAGCCAGCTCCTCAGGTGCAGTCATCTTTGGCTGCTCCAGCTCCCCGTTTGCATGGCAGACCCCAACCCCACTCTGTCTGTTGACCTTTTACCTCTGGTCTAGGGTTGAAAGTTCAGATTTTTCCATCTTGCTGGAACATTCATTTCATCAAGGAGCTCCTGCAGTGATGGCCTCATCTGAAGCATGATGACTCTGTGGGTCCAACCTCAAGGTGGATTAGACTCTGGGAGACTCAGGGTGCTGCTAGGAAAGACCTAGCGACATACCAGGTGCTTCCTGGTGTGGGCTGTTGCGGGTTCCTGTGGCGAGGCAGGCAGGGGCTCGCCTTGCCTCCACCATGACGCTGGGAGCCCGTTCTTTACTTGGGCGCCAGCTGGCCAGGCTGGGGCCATGTCAAGTTTCTTACACCCTGTTAGTCAAAGGCATGCCCGTCATCTGCGGTGCCACGACGGGGACGCTTGTCACTCTGACATAAGTCGTCCTACCGAAGCCCTGACGAGCACAGGAATGTAGTTCATAGATCAAAAGGTTTCTTCCTGTCTGAGGGAGAAGACATTGGCAAGAGAATAAAGTCTTTGTTTAAAAAGGAGTGTCAAAAGATGATGTCACATAGGCATCATGTGTCACTTGAGCGATACTAGCTCGCTGTTTCATGTGGTGGCTCAGGGAGGCATGAGACCCTCTCTGCATCCACCAGGGGCCATTTTCTGGCATGAGCTCGTGGCTGAGGGCTATCCCACTGTTGGGGGACAATGCAGGTTATGAGGCTGATGTGATTGTCAAACAGGAGTAAAGAACATCTGAAATTCACCTGTATCCGCCAGTCACCCTCTGTGTCACCATGGGTACATCGTGTCATATGGAGATACATGAGCCTCGGTTTCCTCACGTGTCATATGGAGATACACGCAGCACCTACCTTGTGTGGTATCTGGGAACTTTCCATCAGACTACAAGCTCTGGGGGCAGGGGTCCCCCTGTTTCATTCATCGCTATATTCCCAGCTCAGTAAATATTTCATCAAAGAATGACATGACAAAAAGTTGGCACTCAACATATATAATTATTATAATTTTATTATTATTATTTCTGCCACATTTGCTGAGGATATCAAATCACTCTCACAAATACATGAAGCCCAGTTGATGCTCTGTGGCAGAGGTTAGAAACTCAGCCTATGGGCCACATCTGGGCCACCACTTGCTTTTGTAAATAAAACTTTATTGGAACCCAGGCGTGCCCATTTGTTTATGTAGTATCTGTGGTTGTTTCTGCTCTACAACAGCAGAGTTGAGTAGTGAAGACAGAGACCACTGCTTGCAGAGTCTAAACTATTTACTCTCTGGCCCTTTCCAGAAGTTTGCTGATCTTGGTCTAGTGTCCATGGCCAGGAAGGAACGGCAAAGTGTAACGTCTTGGATGGTCTCTCACTGAGAACGGTGTTTAGTCCTGAAGCCCTGACAGAGAGGGAAAGTGAGGGAGAAAAGGAAGGAAAAGAGGAAAAATAGGAGGCAGCGGTTAGGGAGAAAGGTATGCTGGAGTGGGCTGAGATGGCGGGGGGAGGAGAGGAGGGCTTCACTCCCCTTCTCTCTGCTGAGGAAGGTAGAACTGCCTGGGAATCTTTCTCGGGTTCCACTGTAAGTCAGTTTTTCTCATGGCGTGTCAGCAGCATTGGCTGGAAGAAATATGGAAATATGAGAAGAGATGCCAGCGTTCAGTCCTCTGCTCAGTCCTCCCCAGTGCTTTCCCCTCTGTAATGGTAAAGCCCAAACCTCAAAGGACCTGTAGTCTTCTTCCAGATCTGTCCCCACCCCTTACCTGTTGACTCTTCCCAGCCTGGCCCTGCCCTGTCCCTCACCCTGATCCTGCTTTGTTTTTCTTCATAGCACTTCCCACAACCTGACATGCTGACCATTTATATTATTGATTATTTTATTTCAAGTTTCTCTCTCCTCCAACTGGAACCTAAATTCCATGAGAGTGGAAACTTTTTCTCTCACTTAGTTCACTGCCTTATCTGCCATGCCTGATACAAATTGGATGCTCAGTGATTATCTGTGGAATGAATGAGTGCAGTGAGCTCAGGTTAGTCTCTATCAGTGCCCCAGTAGCTCTGGGCTTCTACCTACCCCGCCTCCTCCACCAGCTTCAAAAGCTGGAGAGCTTCTCTCCCCCAGCTTTGGATGAAATATTAGAACGGGAGCCTGATTGGCCCAGTCACTGGTGGGGAACAGGGCAAGGGATGCGGGACTCTGACGTCCCAGCTTGGCTCATGGACTCTACCCTTCCAGCCTCCCTGGAGCCTCTCTGCCAGCTGCCTCGGGGCCAGAGCTGCCTCTGTTTACCAGCCTGCATTTTTACTCTCCAATGTGCATCCCATCCCACCCCCAATTACCAAGGGAACTGTAGCTTTTGTTTCTGGCACCATCCTGGATTTTCCCTGCTCTTTTTCTCTCCCTTCTGGAAGTCGGCAACTCTATGCCTTCCTGCCAAGCAGAAAGCTTCTTCTGCTCTGCCGAGGAGGTCACTTCTTCTCCAGTCAGCCAGTGCACAGACTCCTGTCTCCACCGAACCACCCACAATGATTCCGACACACAGGAGCTCGAAAATGTCATGTAAAATATGAAATATAAGCCCTGGTGACCTTTTCTTCAGAGGAGACAGGGAGAAAAAGCCTACTCTTCGGGAATCGCATGGACTGCATTTGCCTGAGGCGCTCAGCTGAGGGGCAGTCGTGAAGGTGGCTGAGCAATGAGGCTCTGGAGGAAGTGAGTGTGCACTGGGTTGGAAAGAATATGGAAGGAAGAGGGATCTGGCACGACACGGACCTGGTGGTCAGCCAGAGTGCTGGGTTTGCTTCCTGGCTTCGTCATTTACTTGCTGTGTGGCCTTGGGAAAATTAATAACCTCTCTGTGTTTCAGCCTCTTGATCTTCATGGAGGGGTGGTGACAATGTCGCTGTGCTGCCTCACAGGACTGTGTGGGTCAGTCTGTGTAATACAGCAGCACCTGGTGCAATACAGAGGGAATGGGGGCCTGGCATAACATCAGAATGGGTGATTAAGGGGGGTCGAAGGACATGTTGACAGGGGCGTGGGTGGTAGTATTATCTAGGTGGAAGCTGACAATCCCCAGCCATGAGAATCAGCAGGGCTGGTGGGGTTGGGGGACTGAGTCTTTCCCATTTCTCAGGGGGCAGCAGCGTTTCATAACTCAGATTATCAACAGCTCCAGAAATACATGAAATCTTTGATGACTAAAGGGACATAGGATGCAGAATTTTAATGGAACGAACTCTAGACTGGAATTTAGGAGCCTTGGGTCCAAATTCTAGCACAGCAATGCTGTGCCAGTTATTTCCAATTTACAGCTGAAATATTTCAGACTCAGAGAAGGTAAGTATCTTGTTTAGCATCACACAGCTTATTAGTGGCAAGGAAGATTTGAACTCAGACTCTTGGGATTAAATGACAAGCCATAGCAAGAAAGCACATGAGTACATCAAAATAGCCTTTACCCCCAAGAATCTCTGACACTACGCATCTTTGTCATCTATTTTGGTGGAGAGAAAAGCCTGAATTTCTCCCCTTCTTTTGCTCTGACCCTGTGGGAAGGGTCACGGAGAACCTCCCTTGTTGTTCACGGAGTCCTGGGTGGAAACCATGAGTTCCTTCTCTATTAACACAGAGGCTTACTTGGGAATTTTTAAAAAAACAACTTTACAGAGATATATTTTGTATCTCTTAACATTCAACTATTTCAAATGTATAATTCAATGATTTTAGTAAACTTATTTGAAAAAGAAGTGGTGCTATCATCACCACTAATGAGTTTTAGAACCTTTAGACATTTTTGCATCTTCATAAAAAATTTGGAGGCTCCTTGTCAATTTCTGCAAAAAAAAAAAAAAAAAAAAAAAAAAAAAAAGAAAAAGAAAACCTGCTAAAATTTTGATAGGAATTGTATTGAATATATAACTCAATTTGGGAGAATTTCCACTTTAACCATGTCTTTCAATCCATGAACATAGACCGTCCTTTCATTTCTTTAGATCTTTGATTTCCTTCCACAAAGGTTAATAATTTCTACTTGAGTTTTGCACTTTTTAATTAAATTAATTCCTAAGTATTATATTCTCGTGATGCTATTGTGAATAGAACTGTATTCTTAGTTTCATTTTTTGATTGTCATTGCTAGTGTATAGAAACAACTGATTTTTTATGTATTGGCCTTGTGTCCTGTGATTTTGTATATTAGTTCTAATATCATGGCGTGTGTGTGTGTGTGTGTGTGTGTGTGTGTGTGTGTGTGTGTCCGCAGTTGCTTAGGAGTCTCCGTACACAGGATCCTGTTATCTGCAAATAAAGTTTTACTTCTTCCTGTGCAATCAGGATGACTTTCTTTTCTTTTCTTGCTGAATGACATGCTCTGGTAATTTGTGTCACACCTCCGCTAGGTATGACTACTCAGTCTCTGCTCTCCTCCTCCAGCCTGAAATTCATGACGCGTTGTCCAGCCTCCCCGACCCTCACCCTCAGAAGCCTGCTGGTCAGTCCGATTGCAGGGTTTGCATTCTAGCTTCATCATTTATTTGCTGTGTGACCTTGGGAAAGTTATTAACCTCTCTGTGTTTCAGTCTCCTGGTCTTTACAGAGGGGTGATGATGATGCCTCTGTGCTGCCTTACGGGACTGTACGGATCATTCTGTGTTAATACAGCAGCACCTGGTGCAAAGTCACCCCTCAGTTCACGTTGGCTATTATCGCTCTGTTCAAAGGTGAAATTAGACCATGTAGAGATCTTTGGTGACTTAGAGCCTATTATCTTATTACACTTTCACTTTCTATATGAAGAAGCTGAAGCCTGAGAACGTCAGGATGTATCCGCGGCCCACCAGGTGGTGTATCCCGTTATGATCTATTACCTACCCCACTCGTCCACCCAGATGAGCGCTGCATGGCTCATCTCCTCCCCAGGAGCTTTCATTTCGGATTTCATTCCTGGTCAAATCCAGCACCCACTGCCTACCCATATTTAAAATGGATTAAACTGCAATACACAAACACAAATTATAGTTGTCTGGGTGCCTTTCTGTCCAAACAAGGTCTCGTTGTATACTGTAAAAGCCATCATCTCCTGCCTGCCTGTGTTCTGGCTTGCAACGCCCAAGAAAACCCTCGTGATAAATCACGGGGCTGGCTTTGTTCCCTTACTGCAGGCCTCCTTCCTTGACTGCAGGCTGCCCACCCCCCAACCCCTTCCCCTTTCCCGCATAGGGTCCTGACTCACTCAGAATCGGCATGGCCTTGGGCATGTCAATTCTTGCCTCTGCACCTCACTTTCTCCACTGCTGAGCCTCAGTTTCCACACTCGTGTATGCAAGGTGATAAGACCGACTACATAAGGTTGTCCAGGAATAATGTAGTTGAGCGAGGACCTCAGGAGAGAGCCGGATTCACACACAGCACTCAGACCTGGCTTTCTCCTTGTGCGCCAGGGCCTTGCAGGGTTTGGTGTGCAGTGGGTGTTAAACGGACATTTGTTAATGGAATGGAAAAGAATATTTGGATCTTGACTTCCCTGAAATTGCAATTTCAAATAGAGTGGTTAGAAAGGCCTCTGGAGGTGATGAGCCTTGAGGCAGAACCTCAAGGGGGTGAGAAAGGTTGCTGTGTGAGTTCCGGGGGGAAAGGCATTCTCACATAGGGAACCTATGAGAGAAAGGTGAGGAGGGCAGTGTTGCTGATTCCAGTGAGTGAGCTGGAGGGAGCAATAGGAGATGAGGCCCAAAGGTGAGGGGAGAGATCTTTTAGGATGAGTCCCCAAACTGGACTCCCAGGTACCAAAATTGAGACTCTTCACTCCAGAGCATCTCCAAGCACTTGACAGGCTGGGTGGGGTCTGGAGCGAATGAAGGAGGCATCCAGAGCCTGGGGTTATGTGCGAAGGAGAGCAGAACCTGCTCAGCAGCTTCTCCGGAGGCCTAGAGCATCAGGAACCTAGAGAGGGCGTGAGGTAACTTCCAGAAGCAGCCTCACTGGCTCGGGACTTGGGGGAAAAGAGGAAACAGAGTGGGCACATCAAGAGCTTGATGATCTGTGACACCCTCAGCCCCAACCTGCCCTTGAGTTATTGATGCTCAGGTGGCAACAGGTATATGGGGGTCCTTTTCACTCTGGACAGCTGCTGAAGGGGCACTTGAGGCCCTACTGGGTTTGCCAGGGCTCAGGATGTAGGCCGGAGCTGAGGCCCTTACCCACATGAGGGGCTGCAGCCAGAACTGCTGGGAGCCACGCGGGACAGAGTCCAGAAGCAGGCCCTTGGTAACTGCTCTTGAAAGGATGGAAGGTGTGGTTTCCTCCTAGCCGTGTGAGCATCATGTGACTCCTCCAGCCTTTCGTTGGTGAGTTCGCTTTGCTCTGGGTGGGGGAGAAGCTGGTTTTCTGACCCACGAGGGGTCTCCCGCCCTGTTTGTCTCTCCTGGTGCACGTCAGGCCAGCTCGGCTCAGCTCAGCTGCATCCCAGTCTCCACTGGCTATGAGGGCTCAGGACCCCCGGGGAGGGGCCTGTGCTATTTTTTCTGGAGTATTTAAAGGAATATATATATTGAGTTCTGAGTCTGTGTTTGGACATTTCTGTGACAAAAGGCAGGGACAAATAGTGGACCATAACATGACTCTGGGAGCCCTGTCATTAGGGGGCTTCCCGCAGGGGGTTCTTTGCAGCCCTGCCCTGAAGGAGGAGCGGTAGTCAGGGGCTCACGACAAGCAAAGGCCCAGGCTTGTAGGCACGTGTCTGCCAACTGGGCTGGGCTTCTCTCTGTCAGCCAGACTGAGAAAATCACAGCACCAGGTAATACGTATGAATGTGTGTGTGTGCGCGTACACACGCATGCCGTGTGTGCATATGTACCTGTGTGCACTTGTGTGTGCTGTGTGTGCACATGTGTGTGTTTGTGGGTAACCAAGAGGAAGAACCCCTTTCAGGATGTCCACTGAAGCAGCAATGAGGGCTGCTCACCCACCTTCCCTCTGAGGTCCCTCCGTCCCCTCTTCCTCTGATGGGCTGGAATTCCCCCACTCTGCCCAAATCAGGAATTAGTATAATAAATACAGATTCAGAGACTGTGATAGAGAAAAGAAAGAAG
>NW_024349801.1:3717443-3753499 GCF_902729225.1 Pteropus medius
GGAAGGAAGGAAGGAAGGAAGGAAGGAAGGAAGGAAGGAAGGAAGGAAGGAAGGAAGGAAGGAAGGAAGGAAGGAAGGAAGGCAAGAAAGGGAGGAAGAAGGAGAGAGAGAAGGCAGGGAGGTGGAGAGAGGGACAGGAGACTCTTGCTGACTCCTGCTGACCCCGGCCGGCTCTCCCAGCAGCAGCCTTACCCAGGGAAGGGAGTGGAGCCTCTAGCAAAGCGGAAGCCTCGCTAAGGTGGAGAGTTTTTGGCCCGGCGCTTTCTGAGGCCATTTGTCAGGGAAAGGAAATTGGTGGCTGGCTGAAACCCGAGCCAGTGCAGCTGCAGTGGGTGAGGACCAACCTTCTTGGGCACACAGGCCCCTCAGTGTGGGGTGAAGCCAGTGCCAGCCGCTTTCCCACTGGGCTGGGGCCTGACGGGCCTGGGTTGGACGTGCTCAGGTGTTTAAAAGGCTGGGGCTGGGAAGGGGACCACTGAAGAAATGTCACTTGGGGAGGGAGTGGGGCTGGTGGAAAAGGACTCCATTGCCGTCTGAGGAATAAAGAAGTTTTTGTGCGCAGGCAGCGACAGACGTGTGGCTGATTTGCCATTAGGTGGAAGGACGCTCTTGCCTGCCTTTCAAATCCAGGCTCTGTCAGAGGCGTGGGTTTTGGCCCACTGCTGCTTTTCTCCTAGACAGATCCCGAGCTGAGGCCCAGCCCCCTGGTGACCTAACTGGGACCCCAAACCTCATTGTCCTGGCTCAAGCCGGGTCCATGAGCCCAACAGCTGGACTGAAACACATGCAATGAGAGAAGGAAGGCCCAGGGCCTGGCCAGAATTGGGGAGTACAGGATGTCCCAAGAGGCCTCTTCCAGGGGGGACCTTCCAGGTCTCCGGGAAGTGTGGGTAGTGAGAGGAGGAGAACAGAGTTCAAAGGTCACGTACTGCTCTTGGGGAGGTGACATCAGGGTTTTCTCCAGCGCTGCTGTCGCTGCCGTCATGCTTCCTGTGGTCCGGCAGGTCTAGCCTCCTCTCCCGGCACTGTGGGGTCTCCTTGCCTGAGGCCTTTCTTCAGTAGGAACCTGCTCTGCGTGGCCCAGGGCAGCCAAAAGGGACCAAGAATGAACACCTGGAACCACCCCAGCAATGCCTGACGGTATGTAAATACCCCAGCTCTCCCTCCTCGGTGGGAACATTCTGAGATGCAGATTTTACCCTGGTGTGATAAATCCCACAGGTGTCCTCGTCCTAACCCCTGGAATCTGAGATTATGTCACCTTGCGTGGCAATGGGCCATCAAAGCTGCGGACGGAATTAAGGTTGCTAATCAGTTGACCTTAAGATGGGAAGCTTATTCCGGATTATCTGGGTGGCCCCAGTATGATCACAAACGTCCTTAAAAGGGGAAGAGGGAGGCAGATAAGAAGAGCAGAGAGATGCAGCCTGAGAAAGATGTGACCAGCTTTCGCTGGCTGCGAAGGCAGAGGAACGGGCCACGAGCCAAGGAATGTGGTGTCCTCTAGAAGCTGGAAAAGACAAGGAAACACATTCTCCCCCAGCACCTCCAGGGACACCAGCCCTGCTGACACCTCGACTTTTGCTCAGGGAGACCCGTGTCAGGATTCTGCCCTATAGACTGAGAGTTAATAAATTTGTATTATTCAAGGATAGATTTGTGGTGGGTTATTACAGCAGCAACAGGAAACTCCTGCTCACCCCTGGTGCCCCAGCAGGAGTAAGCCCCGCCAACCACGGTGGGAACTTCTTGATCAAACAGCTCCTCACTGGCTGTTCTTTTTCCCGGTCTCACCTCCCTACTCCCAACAAAGCTTCCTGACGGCACCTCCCCGTAAATGCCTCGGTCTCCAACGCTTGCCTCAAGGTTTGCTTCCGGGGGACCCCAGGACCCTGCCTCCCGTGTTTAAGTGTGTGTCGCTCCAGTTGTTGCTCTGTGCTTCTTTGTGCCAGCTCACCCGCACAGCTGCCAGCATGGCCGTGACGCCCCGTTCACCAGGAGTGGCCACACCGTTCTCGTCTGCTCCGCTTCATTAAGGGATATTGGGCACTTCTACCACTCGACCTGCAGAGGAGCGCTTGACCATTGGCAACCTGAGCTGCCATTTGACCTTCACTACGACCTCAGGAGGAGCTCAGTTATCATCCGCAGCCCATTTCACAGATGAAGAATTGAAGGCACAGAGAGGTGAGGTCCCCTTTGGCTCAGGGCCACCCTGCTAAGAGTGACAGAGCTGGCATCGGGAGCCAGGCATTCGGGCTCCACGTACATTCCTGCGTGGGCTTTACTAAGGGGGGAAGTGCAGCCGAGGGGCCTGAGGGCTCTTAGGCCGTTTAACTTGTTTTTACTGGATCGTGTGACATTTGTTATATTTGTTAGTTTTTAAACTCTGGAGTTAATTTCATTTCTTTTCTGACTCTAAATCAATATTCTAGATGGCCTAGAGCTGCTAACCAGTGGAGGTTCTAGGGACAGACAAGCCTGAGGTGGCAGACGGACTGACAGAAGCTTGCCGTCCCCCAGCCCACACTCGTTGTCCCTATGATCTGGCACCAATATTTTCCCTATGGAGCGGAAGTGCTCAGAATAGGAGGAGGCGCCATCTCCCAACTCCTACGGATGAGCAAGTGCGGCGTGTCTGCTGGCCCTGTGATGGGCAGGTTAGATGCTTTAGCTCACGAATCCTCTCAACAACCTGTCAGACCTAGGAGGTCGCTATTATTATTATCTCACTGCAAAGATGAGTGAGCTGAGGCCAGAGAGCTCAGGGACTGCTCCCAGCCACATGCTTTAAAGAATCACAGTATAGACGAGCACATTCAAGGCTCTGGAAAGTCCTGCAGGAAAAACAGACAGAAACCCCCATTTAAATATGTGGACTCCGGTGTTTCCTAATGCTGATTCCACTTTAGTGAGTTGTGGTGCAGATGACTTGTGTACCGAGGCCTGTGTGGACTTTCAGTCTCCCAGTCTCTACATGGGGCCATTCACATAAATACTAGTTTTAAGATCTGCTCCCCTAAGTTTAAAAGCTCCTGGTCCCCAGAAGGTCTTTAGTACAGAATAGTACTTGATAAACATTTCTTGAATGAGTGAATGAATGAGTGAAGTAAGTGATGATCTGTAGGGTCTGTCTACACTGTTCTTACCTGGCTGAACCTCCCTTCTCCTCCCCACTCCATGACCCTCCCAACAGTCTTTAGCATTGAGTGGCAGAGAGTCACAGGACAGAATTATGTCCCCTCACAAAATGAGGAAGTGCAGACTGGTTGCTCCAGCTGCCGCAGAAGTGATTGGGGACCTCACCTCTTTCTGTTCAGCTGCCATCCTCAGCCCCTTGGTTTCCAGCTCCTAGTTGATACAAGATGCTGGTGGAAGCTCCGGGGTCCACTCTCCGCAACAACCTTCAGAGGCAGGAGGGCAGCTCCTCTCTAACAGCCTCTTTCTGTGAGGGAGGAGGGCCTCCTCTGCCCAGAGCCCCTGAAGCTCCCCTCGGCCCTATTGGCGGTGGTTGAGTCACCAGCTCAGCTCCAGTCTGCACCGCACTGGAGGCTGTGGGATGTCCACACTGTCAGCCTCTGGAATTGCAAAAGCATGAGTAGCGGGTGAGAAACGCCATCTCTAAAGCTCTCTGCACAGTGCAGAGCCCGTGCTGTCTTGATGGCTTGTCTTGCTTCTGAAGTTGCTACTGTTTCCATTCCCTCACCAGGAGACAACTGTTTGTTGAGCATCTATTATGTGCCAGGGACCGTTGGTATTGTTTTACACATTCGAACTCGTACCACCCATGTAACAATGCTACGGGCAGTTACTGTAGCTTTTGCTTTACAGAGGGGGAAACTGAGGCCCAGAGATGCTAAGGAAGGTGCCCAGAATGACAACCAGCTGAGCGGCAGTGGGCCTGAGATTTGGATGTGACCCTGTTGTTTCCCCACCGAGTGAGGCCCCCTGGGCTGGCTGACGGGGCACGTCCCTCGCCTGCTGAGTCCGCCTCGGGTGTCGGCATGGAGCGGGCAGACGTCATTACCCCAAGGACAGATCGTGGCTGGCGGGCGAGCTGTCAACTTCACACACTCCAAAGAGTCTGGACGAGCCTGACTAAAATCCATTTAAGAAAATTAACCCTCTGCTTGGAGTTCGTGGGCGGCAGGAGCTGCAAAGTTCTTAAAAGGTGCGAGGGCAGATTAATGGAGTCCATATGCCTCAAATTGAGAATATCTTTGTGCTGGGTGGGCTTATCATCAAACTCTTGGGATAACAAAGAGTGGGACAGTTCAAAGGACTGGTTCTCCCAGACGCCGTGCTCTTTTGGGGGCTCCACTCCAGCCCCGCTGAACAAATATTGTCTTCCCCTCTGCCTTTGAGTCCAGGCCTTCGTCTTTGCTTTTTTTTCCCTTTTCCTTTTTACCCTTCGACAGCGAAGTAGGGTGTTTTGTGGGAACCATTCCTATAAAAGGACTGATTTATAACTCCATTTGGGAGTAAAAAGATCTTTGATGATCTATACCTGGGCTCGTGGGGGCCGCAAGGATGAGCGAGGCTGAGGTTTGTCCAACCCGACAGCTCTGAGCTGACAGCCTGCTCCGTTGAGGGTGGGGGACGAGGGGTGGGGACTCCACCTACACAGCCCTGCCGGGCAGGGAGAATGTCTGTTGGGCGGCCAACAGCTGGACTCTGGGCCAGCACACTGTCCCTCCATGGGCTCCAGTGACAACGAGTTATTTTTGTTGGCTTGTTCTGTGAGAGACTCATCAGTCCATTTCATGCAAATGCCCCCCAGGCGGGACATGCTTGTCCAGATTGATGTCTACAAGGCCTCAAAGATCAGATAGCCGCTACCTCTATGCTTTGCTGCTGCTGCTTCTCATAGCTAATACCTGAGCTGTGTGTGCTCTGTACTGGATGGTTACCGTGTCCTGGTTTTGACAGTGCACTTAAGTTACAAATTCCTCCTGGGCTCAGAAATGAACATATAAGGGCTCCAGTGATCCAATATTTGACCAGAAATTAAGTAGGGCTTACAGAGCAACCACCAAGCACAAGACTTTTT
This sequence comes from Pteropus medius, assembly GCF_902729225.1. Taxonomy (NCBI): domain Eukaryota; kingdom Metazoa; phylum Chordata; class Mammalia; order Chiroptera; family Pteropodidae; genus Pteropus; species Pteropus medius. The sequence goes on from NW_024349801.1 coordinate 3,722,494, forward strand.
ACTAGGATAGGAGATAGAATAATAACAATAATAATGTTTCATATTTGCACTGGATTCTGGTAATGGTTTCCGTGTGCAGACCCATTGTCCACCTCTTTCAGGAAGTATTCTTGGAGCATGCCAACCTCGGAGTCAGCTTTTCCCTCTTGCTCACCCAACATCCAATCGTTGTTAAACCCTGTTCCTTCCTCCACCAGGACATATGCTGGGTGGACGGAAAGTTGCCCAGTTCAGAGGAGAGAGTGTGCTTCTCTGAGCCTCAGTTTCCAAATCCATAAACCAAGAAAGTAATAAAGTGTCCATAGAGAAGCTAGGAGAAACAGCAATACAGAATCTGGGTGGACTCTGGTCCCGTGGGGGCCCAGTGAGGTGCCTTTCATCATTGGCTGCCTCTGCTGCTGCTTTTTATGAAGTAATATGCACTTGGACTGTTGTTTTATTTCCTGGGTCTGTTTCAAAATCTGTCAGAGATCCTCTCCCCATATCTAGCCCTTCCCTCTGCTAGTTCCTCTAATAACATTCCTGGCCTTATCTGCACCCTTGGGAGTTGGTGGTTTACTTGGGAGGTGGTCTAGGGTACAGGAGTGAGGGAGCAGGGCGGGAGAAGGGTGTGTGATTGAGGTCACTGGGGTCAACGGGTGCTCAGTGCTACCAGGAACCTTGTAAGTAGCTCACACAACTCCTCCTCAAAAGATGGGGGTGGGAGTATTTGTTCATTGGTTTCTTTCCCTCGTTGGTCAAGTGTCAACTTCTAACTTCCAAATGGGGTGGGGTGGGCAGAGGGGCTCCCTCTCACAGCCTCTGAGACAGAGTGAGGACCCACAGCCTGCGCTTGAGGTAAGATGCGATCAGCATGAAGGGGCTGGCAGGCTGCATGGGGGGTCCCCCAGGAGCGGTGGTCAGAGAAGAGGCTGGTGCACGTGAGTCGGGGCTGCAGGTGAGCTCCCTCCGCTGACTGATCTTCTCCAGGCTCTGGTCGTGTCTCCATTCTGTTCATAGATCTGCTGATCCTCTTTCTAACCTTCTCCAAAGCTTGCCAAAAAGAGCTGCTCGATCCCACAAGGCTGAGAAATGCTGTATTAAGCAAATTAGGATTGGATTCTTTACTGCAGGACTTCTCAGAGCCTTGATCCTGGTTCATTAGCCTGGGACTTATTAAGAAGGAAGTAGGCAATCAGACTTTTTTCTAAACTTCTCAATTATGTAAGTCTTACCTTATTGGAGCAGTTCATGGGACTCGAGTCTCCTGGGGGGAAATGCTGGTAGCAGAATTGCATCCAAACTCCTTAGTCTGAAATGTGAGACCTTTTATGATCTTGGGACCAGTGTTATTTTCCAGTCTTATTTTCTACCACTTCTCTTCCCACATCCTCAACTCTGACAAAACTGGTCCTGTTTCACTCACTTTAGTTTCTAACCTCTGGGCCTTCAATCATGCCGTTCCTTCTGCCTGAAATGGCATTTGACTCCCAAATCAAGCTCTTCTTCAAGTCTTTACTCAGCCTTTCCAAGTCTGACTCTGCCATCAGATGGGTGTACAGATCTGCCATAGAATGTTATTTGTAAACTTTGAGACCCACCACCCAGGCCCCTGTTCTAGTGACTCACACAGAATCTAATATCTAATCTCCCCTCATTAGCCACACGTGCTCCAAGGAAGGACCTTATGCAATTCACCAATCTTTGGTCAGTTCTTTCTCTAGTAGTCAGGCTATGCTACGCTGCACTGCAATAACAAACAGCTCCAAACTTTGGTGTCATAACACAACAAAAATCTAACTCCCACTCATGCCAAGCCCACGGCAGGTTCAGGCAATCCTCTAGAGCAACTATCCTCCAGCTGGTGACTCAGGGATCCAGGCTGATTCCATCTTATCACTCCATCTTTTCAATAGGAGGCTCTCACATTTGCCACTCAGGGGAAGAAAGCACATGATGGCAAGGAACCTGCTCTTTCCTGATTCAGCCCGGCAATTACCCATGTCACTTGGGCTCACAGACTTGCTAGAACCAGGCACATGCCACTCTCTCCAATGGCAGGAGGGCTGAGAAATGCAGTCTTCCTTGTGCCCAAGACAAAGAGAGGCTTGTATATGTGCCTGCTAAATATGTCTAGCACACCTACTTCCCTCTCCCTCACCTGCACCTACTCCAGCAAAAAAGCTCAATGCCCTGCACTAGAAGGGGCCCTCAACACGTTTATGCAACAGTGGATAAAAGCAAGGTGACCTCTCCCTGTCTTTGGAATTCAGGACCCTCACAGCTGGAATCATTAACTAGGCATTTGAACACTTGTTGTCTTAGCAAAGCTCTCGAATGCCTTATGAGGTTCAAATCTAGAACTGAAATACATCCCAGGAGTTGCTTCATGAAAAGATGTTTCCTGGCCCAAATAACTGGGGAAACCCAGCAACTTTCTATTTATTTCTTGGAGATTCACAATGCATATAAGCATATTCAAGGCTCTAAAAAAATGTCCTGCAGTTAAAATACATACAAAAACCTGTTTAAATTTCTTTAACCCAGCATTTTCTAAAACTCTACTTCCCGTATAGGGTTGTAATGCAGGTCAAGTGTGATGATATTTACAAGTAGCACAGTACCTGGTGACTCATAGCGTTCAACAAATGATAGCTTGTATTACTAACTCTCCCTAGGCCTCAGCTTTCCTGCCTGTAAAATAGAAGAGTTAGACATAATCACTCTACAATTCTTGACCTCTGTCATCTGTAGCTTATCAATTGCTGTTTTCTGTCTTAGGGCTTGAGTCAATCTGGGGGCTTGAGTTTCTTGCTCAAATCCTTGTGTTCTCTTTTCTCGTGAGGCCAGGTCTGGAAGATACTGTTAGAATTAGACTGACAGACTCACTGCGTGTCGTACATAAACCACCTTCCTCCCTGGGTCTCATTTTTCTCATATCTAAAATTATGGGCTTGATTAAACGATCTCTAACATCCCCTCTGTTCCGAAAAGTAAGGCTATCATGATTCTGTTGAGCCATGCCTAACCAGTTATATTTATGGATTATTGTAAAATTCCCTATTCCCATCCCAGATTCTCTCTGCTTATGCACTGAGATCTCTCAAGAATCTCACTGTTCAATAAGGAATTAGATCCCTGGGAGAGGATAGGCATTATCTAAAATTTTTGCTGGAGTATAAATGTCTGATAGGGAAAAAGCTTGCCAGCGGTCAGTGTGATGGGAACAAAGGGTCAGAATGAGGGACTAGCGGGTGCCTGGATGAGGGGAGTGGGTGGCCACGCAAGTGCTGGAAGTGGGATTTGGTTGGGTCATTTAAAATGAATGTAGCTCACGTCATTTGGATGTGGAAAAGTGAGAGTGGCCAGCTCAGCTGTCCATTAGCTGTGCCTTCAGCCAAGCTACGTGATGCCTCAGTGCCTCAGGCCCCTGATCTGTAAAATCTGTTGTAATACCTCGCTTATAGATACATTGTGGTGCATATTAACAGAATTAATACACACCCAGCACTTGGAACTCAGGCTGGTATGTTTTGCAAGCCTCTTCACTGTAGAAAAGCAATTGGAAAATGCAGAGGAAGCTCAGAAGAAAACAAAAATCACCTTTAAATGCCAGTGCTGACACTGAGTACACATCTCTGCATTTATATTCTACCTAGTAGCTGTAGAAATGGTGCTATGTGTGGTTGCACAAATTGTGCACTGCACAGCTTCAGAGAGATGAGGACAAAATGGCTCCCCCTAGAGGTGTGCCATGTGCAACACATATGCCGCAATGATAGCATCCTCTGTGACGGCTTTGTCCCACTTTTTAGCTGGGGTGTTAAACTATCCAGTATGTCACAGAACACGCGTGAGATTCTGTCCTCAGCAGCCTATTTGGCACTTCTGGGGCTTTTCTAAGTCTTGCCACCTCGGCTACCTCCAGGCCAGGGCTCTGGAAGAACAGAACTGAAAGGGATTTGTTATTATTCTGCTCAATTAGTCTCTGATTAAAGGTTTAAAAGGCTTAAACAGACAGAACTGAGAGGGGAGCGGGAGGAAGAGGAGGGAGAGAGCGTGGGCTGTTTATGGAGCAATAAAAGGAACATTATGCTTCCAGGCCCTGCTAAACGTCTCCACAGAAGCCGACCCTCTTGCCAGCTAATTCAGGGCGTAATAAATACTAATCCACAGAGGGGCCCTTGGAAGCCATCGGGAAGCCCTATCTGCCTGTAATCAGAGCTGCCTTCGACTGCAGTCTCCCTGCACCCAGCATCCCAGCCCCATGGCAGAGGCTGCGGGCCTTGCCCTTGTTCAGGGTGTGGCAGCCTCCCCCTCCCCCTACTCCTTGGCTTCACCGCAGCTGCCCTGTAGGTCTCTGTCTCAGAGACATCCTTGCAAGGCCCCTGGTGTGGGCTGGCCCTCTGCCTCAGTCACCGACACACCCCAGTGCTAGGTTGGGGTGGCCAGGGTGTCCCAAGAAGCCCCGTAGAGCACTGGCCACTCTGGGAGTTGTGCTAAGCCCATTCCACCTGGCAATTGGGGTACGAGTCCCCATTTTACAGCAGAGGCAATGAGGCCTGGCATGTATAAGCCACTTGCCCTGGAGTCACAGCCAGATGTAAAGGAGTGGGATTTGGACCCGGGACCCTCTTAACCTCGTAACCACCTGCCCTGGGAGCTCCTATTGGGGAAAGCCAGCATCCTCAAGGTGCACATGCATCCCATAATTGTGTCACAGTGTGTAGTTTTCTACTCCACTAGGCAGCCGTGCCCCCAGATACCTTCTGACATAATTATCCTATGCAGGGGGTCTGCAAGGCCACCTCATGATATGAAGGGATCCTCATCTAGGTCATTTCTTCACTCTATGCCTCAGTTTCCCTAACTCTGAGGTTTGGCTGGCACTGGCCCCACACGCAGGGCTGCTGTGAGGATTAACCGAGAGACTGCAAGTAAAAATCACAGCGAATGCCCCACTCCAGGTGACCATCTTGCAGGCCTAGGCTGGCACCTTCTGAAGCACCTCTTTGTCTCGTGTTGGCACACTCCATCCTTCCCTCCCTCCCGCCCCCATGCTGGGCCACGCTGAAGTCACGGTCTAATCACATTGCCCCCGAGACTAAAAATAGCACAGAGGCATCTTGGGGTTCCTGATGACCTTGGTGAGTCTGGTCAAGTGTACATGGCCTTCCTAAGTTAATTAGCTCCGGCCTCTGACCCCTACACATCTGTATTTGAGTTCAAGGGGGCAGACAAGGTCCTGCTCCCTAAACAGCCAGATAAATTCAACAGTTGGGTGGGGCATCTCGTGGTCCACACTGCCGACTGGGGGGTTGGGCGTTCTTCCCTCAGAGCTTCTGCCTGGAGGCTCCAGGGTCTGGGGCTCTGGGGGCAGCTGTGCCCATTGCAGAGTGAAAAGGGCTGTGGGCAAAATCGTCATCCAGGGCCTGCAAAGAGAAGATGGCTCAGAACCACGGGTTCTACTGTCCCTTTGCCTCGGTGCCTTTGGGCGTCTTGCCAAGATGGCTCGTCCCCAACTCTGTGTTGCCTGTTCCAGAAAGAAAAGGGCCACCTGGGTAGGTGACAGTCACCATAATGTTGACGAGGAGAGCTGCCGCTAAGTTAGAGTTCTCTATGAGTTGAACTTTGTGAGCGTCGTACCCATTTCCTGGGGCCACTGCAGCAATATCACAATCCGGGTGGTTTATGACAACAGAAGTGTACTGTATTGTCTCCTAGTTCTGGAGGCCATAAGTCCAAAACCAAAGTGTAGGCAGGGTCGTACTCCCTCTGAAAGCTCTAGCGGAGGATCCTTCCTGCCTCTTCCAGCTCCCGGCGGCTCCATGTGTTCCTTGGCTTGTGGCCATATCATTTTAATCTTGGCCTCTGTCTTCACCTGGCCTCCCAATTGTGTCTCTTTGTGTCTTCTCACCTCTCTTTATAAAGGCATCGGCCACAGGATTAGAACCCATTCTCATCCAGTATGACCTCATCTTAACTAATTACATCTGCAAAGACCCTATTTCCAAATAAGGCCTCATTTTGAAGTCCCGGGGGGACATAAATTGAGGAGGAGACACTGTTCCCCCCATACATGCAATCATTCTCTAACATTTTATTCCCTTTTTCCAGAGGAGGAAACAAAGGTTAGATTGGTAAAGTGTAACTTTAAACCCCCTGGGTTCCTGAGCCCCCACTCTCAGCCAGCACATGTCCCACGGGCCCCAAAGGGAAACTTTCTGGTAGTTTGACACCTAAAATGGAAGTTCTCAGAGTTGTCAGCTGCCAACAAAATGGCAAGGTCGTGGGTGGACAGGAGGAGGAGCAAAAATGAGAAGAAACACCCAGCCCTTCCTTCAGCCTCTCTGTCCGCTGGCTGCTGAGATCTGTGGAAAACAGTACAGGAGGCAGGGTGAGTCCCAGCACAGGGAGCGTCAAGGTCATAAACTCTACAGAAGTCCAGAGGGGCTGGGGCCACAGACAGGCTACTTCGAGAAACTTTAAAGGTGCAATTTGAACCGAAAGGGAAGATTTGCTACATTGTCGTCGTCGTCGTCGTCATCATTATCATCATCATCATCATCATCATCATCATCATCAGATCACACGTTCACACAGCAGTAGAGAAACAGTGCCCGGAAGTGTAAGGCCCAGGATCCAGCTGTTTGTGAATGGAGCAGAGGGAGTCCTTCCCTCATGGGCTCCTCAGTCTTCCCATCTCTAAAGGGCATAAAAATAATACCTGTTTCATAGATCTGTTATGCAAATTCACATGTGCTTCACGTGTGGTCTTGGTTTGGCTGGCACTGGCATAATTACATATTACATATTTACACGTGTGGTCTTGGTTTGGCTGGCACTGGCATAATTACATATTATGCAATCACTCTGCCCTTTAGTTTCCTCATCTGTGAAATAGGAGTAATAATAATAGCCCTACCTTGTGGGGTTGTCATGAAGGTTAAATGAGTTCATACCTCTAGATGGCCCTAGAACCCAGTGAGAGGATAATATTTGTTAGAACTTTGGACCCTAGAAACTTGGCACCTTAGGAAGCATTTCTATTATCGTTTCTTATTGATGGTCCTTCATTAGGCATCTACCGTGAGTGTTTGGTCTCAGGTAAGGCGCAAGTATAGCCCCTGCTCAGAAAGACTCTCAGTGTCTTGGCCATCCAGGAAGGGAGGCAAAGCAATTCTCATTATCTCGTTTTTTTTGGATGTGGGAACTGAGGCTCAGAGAAGTGTGTGTGGCAGAGAGTATCACCTCTCTCATGGGGCTTCTCAGTGTCCCCATCTGTAAAATGCATGAAGGAACAACGCCTGCATCCTGGACCTGTTATGCAAATTCAGGGAGCCTATTCATGCAAAGACAATTTATGCAAAATGGTACTTGGTACAGGGTAGTGCTCAATAAATAGGACCTGCTATTAACTATTATGGGGTGGCAGGATAAATAGAGGCTGAGCTGAGAAAGAGGGGCAGTGAAGAAGGAGCCTTAATCTAGACTCATCTAGGACCCTTGAGTTGTTGGCTTAGGATCAGGGGCCTCTAGCATCACGGGGTGGGGGAGACCATGCCCCAGTGATGGTGAGACTTCCCCACAGGGACAGCCAGCCTGGGGGAGGAAGGGGGCATCTCCAGGCCAAGACCTGGGAACTAGAGTCTTTCTCAGCAAAATTCAGGTTCAAAAGTTCAAGCCTGCCACACTCCAGAAGGCAAATCGGAGGCCTCAGGACTCAAAAGCCACATGTACCCTCTGCCTCTCAGATTTGACAACAGCAAATGCCAACTTTTTTTCAGAGAAGGCTCGAGCAGGGACGGCCTGTCTGGGCATGAGTATTCCAGTCTTGCTGTTTGATGCGATGTTAGTAATCATGAAACGACATGAGAATCTTTTTTGATTTTACTATTTTGAAAGTAACCTTTGCTCATGTGAAGTCAGACCTTTCTCTCTGAGCACATGGCCAGTACCACACTTCGGTGCTTTAAAATAACAGGGAGACCATCATGTCTGCACCGTTCCAAAACTTGATATCGATCCTTAACGATACATGTTGGCAACCTTCTGCCAGCGCGTGTTCATTCAAAATCTACTGAGCACCTACTGTGTACCCAACACTATTCTAGAAGCTGGGGATATGGTATCCAATAGCTGGTAACCCTGCCCTGCGGATGCAAAGGCTCTAATTGTGTGAGTAAAAGAACATTTTTGTTTTTTTGTGAACAAATAGCTTTTTAAAATTAGGAAGAAGGCCTCAGAAGGCATTCTTAGGGTGCAACAGAGTTCTCTGCAGGGATCACCAGGGCTCATGTTAAGATGCAGGTTCTGATTCAGGGGGCATGCTGTCTGGTGCTGTTGGTGCACAGACTGCACTGAGTAGCCAACAGTACCTGGGAATGTGGACCACTTCCTTGGGGTGGCAAGGACACGCAGGCCTGGAAGAGGTTTTGCGGAGCTTGGTGTGAGTGCAGGTTCTAGGCGAGGGCAGCTCTGCAGTCTCCCTCCTACGCTCCTGTGCTGCACTGTGAGCCGTTGCCCATCTCTGCCACGTCCCCAAAAGCCTCGGAGACTTTTTCAGAAAGCCTCTGAGTCAAATAGCAGCCAACCACCTTCGGGGGATGGCCAGGCCACCTCCCTCTCTCACCCCTCAGTAACCAGCCCACATTCCAAGGGAAGGAGGTCTTTCTGCCCAAGACGATTTATTGCTGAGCAATTTGTAACTAATTAGCCAACATGCAGTGATTAGAAGCTTGCATAATAATTACAGGTAATTGCCTCGTAACACGGGGGAGCCATTCCACTGACCAACTTGGAATGTCTTTTCAAATCAACATCAACTGCCCTGGGAGGCCCATGGAGGGAGCTGCTCCATTTAGTGTCTCTGACACTTTGGGGCAAAGTCTTGCCTGGGGGATCATCAAGTGGGTGCCAGGCTCTGACAGCCCTCCCTCAATTGGTTCCAGATGCAGCCATCAAATGATCTTCCACTTCTATAAATAGCTTGCCCAGTCTGGGCGCCATCAGCAGAGACAGACAGCTCTGCTGTCCTGCGGGGCCTGTGTGGAGGGTGGACTTTGAGACTGTCAGGCATCTAAGGGCCACTCACCTCTGCCATTTTTTTCTCTCCCATCCTTCATTGCAGGGCACACCTGAATTTTAACTTTGGGCTCCATTTCACTTGCCTTTTGAGCTGCCTTTGGGGTATTTTCTCTATAGCTGAGAGAAGGGGTGATTCATTCTTTGCCCGAGAAGAAAATAAACTCCAAGAGAACAGGAGTCTTGATGTCTTGTTCAGGACACTGCCTCCGAGTTCACAACTGTACTCCCTGTGGACGAATCACCCCTCAGAGATAAAAGCAGGGGTAGCCAGTGTCCCCAGACACTGAGTGACTCCAGAGTAACTCTGGTGCTTTCTCAGAACTGGGGCTTGCCCAGAAGGTTCCAGCCAACAGTCTGTGTGCTGTGGAGGGTAACCTGTCAGAAGCTAGGACACGGAGGCAGGAGCTGAGGTCAGATCCACTGGCGTCTGAGCAAAGAGATGCTGAGATGAAGACTTCGTAATCCCTGCTCATTTCCACTTCTCTTTCTAGACCAGATTTTAGTCGCCGGGCTCTGGGTGGTACATGTGACAAAGATCAATTCTGGAACCTACTTTTGAAGAAATGGTTCAGAATGGGTGGTTTCATTCATTTTCCTGCAGCGGTTGAATACAGCCCTGCAGTGGGAAGGGGAGAGGTGGCCCTGAAGGCTTGGAGCCCCCTCTCCCCTCCCCCTACCCATCAGATATGTGGCTCTATAAACACGTCAAGACAGTTGTAAAAGAGATGGATTTTGCTTCACAACAATATCTCCATTGGTCTGTCGCCAGATAATTCACGACTGGATTTTATGGTTAAGTTCCCCGGTCATACGTCCAGGATCATCTGACCCAAAAGTGAGGGCATGGCTTGGAGCTTGGCTCTGCCCCTCACTAGCTCCGTGGCCTGGAGCAAATCACCATCTCTGTGCCTCAATTTCCCCATCAATAAAAGGAGGATGAAAAACTGGAATGTTTATAAGACACTTAGCGCTCCCTCAACGATTCTCACTTGTTATTGGTTAGATGGCAAAGTTGAGCAGAACATGCAAGAGTCAGTGCACGCTGGTGCGTCTGGGACCTGCAGGTCATGTGGGGAGCGAGCGAGGTGAGTGGATATAGGGATGAAGTAAAGCTTCCGAATATAGATCTTTTAAATCCAGAACTATGCAAATGCATTTCCCATTAAAATATTATAAAAATCACTAAAATCCATTGCCATCTAATATCTATCCTAGGACAAAGCTGTTTTGCTCATTTTATATTGACATTGACACCTTTCAGTGAGAAGCGTATGTCTCAGGTGTCCTGCTCAGTGGATTTCTCCACGGCACGTGCACGGACCCGTGTGACTGTCCCTCAGAGCAGCACCGAGAACATCTCCAGTGCCCACAGGCACCCACTGCCCACTCTCGTCAGTGCCACCCCCTTCCACAGCGAGCGATCTTGTTATTTCTACCACTATCGATTCGCCTTGTCAGCTCTTGGATCACTCATAATATTCCAAAGGTCTCCTTCTGGAGGCTCAATTAATCGCTCGACTCCAACATTTTATTCTGTGAAACTCCTACGGGAAACACATTTCTAAAAAAAAATTCACTTCTCTGTGCCAGGAACGGTGTTTGTTAGGCTTTTCCATGTGATTTTTATACTATTTAATCCCCTAATTGTCATGAATATGTATATTTATAATGCATCTCAAAGAAATGAATTATTCAAATGAACTGCAAAGTAAGATGACAACGTCAAACCAGAGCACGCAGACTAACGACACGTGCCCAGACTGTGTAAGAGCCCTGGGAACACAGAGAAACATCCGCCCTCGAGGTGTTCAGATCTGGGGGGGAGTAATCATTTGTCAGCACTCTTTTATTGAGCACCTGCTATCTGCTAGCCACAGTTAGTCCCAAGCACCCATCGGAAAGTAAGTTGTCAGTTTGGATAGTGAGTGGCCCCGGAGATCCCATTAGGGGCCATGAGAAGGGCAGGGTTGGGGTCAAGAGGGCAGACTCTGAGCCCCCAATCCTTTAACTAATGGCATTTTTGTTTACTAAATAGCTCCCCATCCTTTGCTCTCACCTCAGCTAACACTTAGAGGGGGCCCAAGATGGCTTTGCTCTTTGCTTTTGCCTCTGAGTGCCAGCATGCTGTTCCCACCCCCCGGGCTTCTGGACGACCACTGTCACAGCCTCACAATAACCTTTGGAGACATTTCTCTGCTTCTGGGCCTCCCTAGTCTAAATGTTACTTCTTCCTGGAGTGAGTCCTCCGTGTCGGGTTTCCGTCCATGAGTCCAGCTCCCTTGGATCTTGAGAATGATCTCCCTCAGCCCTGGGGGGCACATTCTGCCTGGTTCATCTCAGCTCCGAGTCTACTTCACCATCTCCATGACCACATTTGCCTCACCCCTAAGAGTGAGAGAAGACAGTGTGTGAAATGAAAACCCACATTGAAGCTGGTGGATCATCCTTCATGCTGACTACTCAGTTCCCACAGTGACCATCCTGCCTGGAGTGGACAGGGAGTGTGGGAACACACCCTAACTTTACAGGAGACTGAATACAACACTTGAATTTGCATAAAAGGTACTTCTTTGGTGCAAATGTGTGTCCATTAGTGTAGCCTGAGGAAAGGGCTTACTGAGGGCTACTTGGAAACAGGCATTGTACCAAGCGAGGCATTGTGTTGGTTCCAGTCTGGGGTGCTCACGAACATTCCTATCTCTGTTTTGGTGGACACGTGGACCTGTGTCTGGTGGGGTGTACCCAGGACTGAAATTGCTGGATGCAGGGCACACACGATATCTGCTTCACTAGAATTTATTACTGCTTTGAATCCTCCTAGCAACCAAAGATGTGTTTCATGTCATTACTGAGTATTTACACATGATGAATCTGAGGTGCAAGCGGGTGAGAGTGATTGCCCAAGTTCACCCTCGTAAGTCGAGGAGCTGGGCTCAGCTCAGGAAGTCAGATCCCAGACTCTGACGCTGAACTTTTAACCACCTCGATACGCTGGGACAGACTCGCCGGCCCCACTTAGAGGGGAGGCCCAGGTCACTCTTGCTCTGAAAGCCTTGATCTATATCTTAACTCACAGCTTCCTCTCATGAAGGGGGTCAGTCTCTAAGGACACAGCCCTTTTGTAAGAGAAAAAAATATTTTTAGCTTACCCAGGATCAAATTTTGGCTCAGCGACCTAGTAGCTGTTGACCATGGACAATTGGATGTGAGTAGATAAATAGATAAAGTCCACATGGTGAGGCTTAATGCAATGGCTCCTTTTGATAGTCTCCCCAAATAAAGGAATTTTACTTATGATTAAGTAAAAGTTCCTAAACAATGGGAAGTAAGCCAAGATTTGTCATGTCTTTCTTTGCATTTATTTGGGAAGATTGTTCCTATAAGAGTTGCGGTTAATGCCAGAACATGACATGAACAAAGCAGAACATGGTGTTAACTGATCTTGTTAAATATGTTTTCAATGTTCTCACATTCTAATACCTTGCAACCATCTCACTTGTCCCTCATAAAAGAACTGATATTAAATTGATAAAACAAGACAAAATAGAATTTATTGTATAGAAATTAGTTTGGTAGGGAACTTTTTCACGAGCGAATCTTAAAGCTCTCTTGCTTGATCTCACACCAGGCAATGCTAGAGTCGAGTCCATCTGAATTCGGGCACAGACTCTAAGGGTCCTAGGAACTGAGAGTAAGAACAGGTGGAAGCAGTCTAGTGTCCCCACAAGAGGACTTCAGTTTTTACATTGAAGGACACGTGGGATGCAGATAGCCAGACATGAGAAAGAACCATGATAATGATGGCGATCAAAGAAATTGTCTGTATATATCACAGGGCTGTTCATGTGCTCATTTGTTCATTTATTCGTTCATTCACTCACCATTTCTCCATCCTTCCATACATCCCTTTATCCATATTCCTTCCTTCCTCTGTCATTCCTTCTCTCCCTCCCTCCCTCTTTCCCCCCTCCCTCCCTTCCTTTCTTCCGCCTATCATCCATCAATCATTCACCTAACATTCCTTCCTTTCTCCCATCCATCATTCATCCATCCACCTGCATGGCTCTCTTCCTCACCACTTTTAGGTTTATACTTAATGATCACTTTCTCAGTGAGCTCTTCTTTAGGTACAGCATTTCTTATGTTCCTTCTTGGCTTTCTATTTCCTTCTTAGCACCTCACATCCTCTAAAACATATATATATATTTAGGCGAGGCAACCCTTAGTTGACCTCACAGAGTGCAAGGACCATGTCAGCTTATCATCCCTTATTTTTTTAATTTTTTTTACGCCTATAGCACCTGGTCTTCCTAGGTGGTCTCCCATCCAAGTACTAACCAGGCCTGACCCTCCTTAGCTTCTGAGATCAGATGGGATCGGGCTTGTTCAGGGTAGCGTGGCCGTGGACTAAAACATATTTTACTTGTTTTCTTGTTTACTATCTCCCCAAACCAGAATGGGAACCCATTTCTATCTTTCTGCTCACTGCTGAATCATAGGGCTCAGAAGTGCCAGTGACTCAGTAGATACTCAAAAATGTTATTGTCAAGTCCAATCAAATGCCCCCATTCTATTCATTCCCTGAGCCCCTGCTGTGAGCCAAGCACTGAGGTGGACCATGGGGCTGCTATGGCCATGGGCACACAGGGAGGAGGTGAGAAGGCCTCTCGAGGCAGGGGCCTCTGAGCTGAGACCTGGAGACTGAGTCAAAGGTAGACAGGTACAGAAGAATCTGAAGAGGGCTCAGAAAAAGTGGAACACTAGTCGCCAAGAGGGTTAAAAGCAAGTGGGCCTGGCTAAGGTGTGCAATGTGAGGTAAGGAGGGGTTAGCATGGCGAAGGATGCAGCCGGCCAGGTGATCAGAGGCCGGACCAGAGCATGCTTTGAAATAAGTATGAGGAGCTTGGACTTGACCCTGGGGGAGATTCTCAGTGGGCAGGATGTAGATGTGTGAAGAAGGCCGTGAGCAGACCTGACACAGAGGAGCACCCGGCCTCTGCTCCCTTCCCTGCTCCCCGTCGTCTTTAGAAGCAGATGTTGTGCCAGATGTTCCTGCTTTGTTGGCTGCGTTAGTCCATGTGGAGCTGCCTCCAGCACCACACATGCTCAGGACCCCCTTCAGGGGCCTCTCATTTTCGCCTGCTTCCTGCTTCCTGCTTCCGCTGGGCTTCCAAAGGGCTTCTGTCCTCGGTCCAAACTGCCCAGAGGCTGCCAAACAGCTGGGACATGACCGCTGACAGCCAGAGCCAGAAGGAAGTCCACGGCAAGGGTCACATTCCTCACACACTTCTCTCGTGCTAGTCATTGCTGGCATTTAATCCAACACCGTCCGGTAGAAGCAGATATGGTTAGTCCCTCTTCTGAAGATGAGGACATTTTAGCTCTGAGGAGTTAAGTAACTTCCCCAGACTCAAACTGGTCAGCGGCAGAAGTCGTGTGCCAGAGCGATGGGGTGACTCTGACACCTGCTCTAGGCCATTGTGCCATCTTACCTCTGCCCTTGGTGGGGACGATAGCCCTGGCCCGTGACTGCTAAGTGTGATTCGGGCAGGGCCAGGTCCTCAGAGTCTTTGCCTCTTGGTGAAGGCGATGAGTCCGCCTGGGATCTGGAATCCTCAGCAGAGCAGTGTGGCAGGAGGAGGGATTTTGCCTGCCATCCGTCTGGACTGGATTGGACTTTTCCTGGGTCCCCTCATGATGGGCTCCCGGCTATGGTGGAATTGGGTCCCGGCTCAGGTTCAGTATCGAGGCGAGGCGATGGGATCACCGTGGGAGATGCGAAGGCTGATACGGAGAGGCCTGCGTTTGGGAGGGATGTCTGTGCCTACCCAGGCCCCCGGGGAAAGGGCCCTCTCGGAGCCAACCCTCCATGCAAATTTCCCCAGCCCCTGGCTGGTTGGAGGTCTCCTCATGCTACACGTCTGGTTATGGGGAACACGCAGTTTTCTGTGTTTATAGAAAGGACACATAATACAAGCATTTTATTTCGAGACAGCCACAAAGCTCCACTCACCAGGATTGAAAGTGTCTCTCTCCTCAGAACAAGGTTGGGGCCAGTCCTTGGCAGATGACCCTGCAGTTAGCTATTGTATCAGTTTCCTGGGGCTGCTGTTGCAAACACATAACTGCTGAAAGCAAGAGATGTCTATTATCTCCACGTTCTAGAGGCCTGAAGTCTGAAATCGAGGTGTGAGCATAGCTGCGCTCCCTCTGCAGGCTCTAGGGAAGGGTCCTTCCTGCCTCCTCCAACTCCTGGGGGCACCAGGAGTCCCTTGGTTTGGGACTGTATCACTCCATCTCTCCTCTGTTGTTACATGGCCTCCGTCTGTGTCTGTGTCTCAAATCCCTCCCTTCTAGAGATACCTGTCATAATGGATTTAGGGGTCATCCTAATCCAGTATGACCTCACCTTAATACATTTGCAAAGGCCTTATTTCCAAATGAGGTCATAGTCACTGACACCGGGACTTAGGGCATGGCCGTATCTTTTAGGGGGCTCTATCTCACCTACTAGCACTGTCTGGGCGAAGCTCTGAGAGCAGTGTGGACACTAAGAAACCTGCTGATGATCCAATGTCTTGGGCTCTGCTCCTTATTGTGTGGACCCAGACCATCAGCTTCCCCTTTGCCGATCCTCACGTTCCCTGCCTCTAAGGTGAGAAAGTTGGACCAAGCTCGGGTTATCTCCTGGATATCCATTTAAATTCCTCTAAGAGCGTTTGAAAAACATACATGCCTGGGCCCCATGCACTCCAGACCTAATGAGTCAGCAAGCCCTGGGGCTGGGGGTGGAGCAGGACCGATCAGGATAAGTGCAAGTTTTCCCCACGACCCCCCAGCATCCAGTCTAGGGATCAACATCGGAAAACTTCCCGTGCAACTCTCCTCCAGGGGTCTCTTCCTGCTGGGACATTCTGGCATTCTGTAGCACAAATGACTCCCCCACAGAGCAGATAGTTGGTGTAAGACCCGAGCCCGAGTAACCAGTTCACCCAGGACTGTTCAGTATCTTTAGTCCAAAAATCTTTAAGGTGACACTGGAATTTCTTTAGGAACTACAAATATTAAACACACCATCCAGGAATTTTTAATGTGCCCGGAAGGTCAAAATTTGCTTTAAATGTCAATTAATTGGGAGTGGAAATCATTGACATGGTGTTAGATGTAGTTCTTAAAACAATGTGAACAGATTGTGCTAAAGATTTTTTTTTGAATTTTGGCCGAGCGTCTTCATTATGCCTAGAGTCCTTGTGCAGGATGTAAAAGTGATGTCCTTAAGGCTTGTTAAAGTATGAATAACTTTGGCCTACAGCAAAATGACAGTAATTGACCCCAAATCTACTAACAATGAAAAGGTATATTTTTAATTTTTAATTTTTATGCAGTTTGGAATTTATTTATTATGTCACAATAATATTTAGGTATTTGATTGCTTATTTTCAAGAAAGGAACATCTGAGATTGTGGTTGTCTAGAAGAACCATCTCTGACATGACATCAGGGGAAGGTGTTGCTAGCACCCAGCGCTGCCATGTGGCAGGGACCTTGGGCTGGCTCTTGGAGCCTCCTTCAATGTCCCTCCCACCCTGACATCTGTTTTAGCTCTCCCACCGATCTGTCTTTCGTGAGTCAGGCCCTCGTGATGGATTGCACCACGTGTCTACCCGTCAATCACCAGACAGCCGGTGGGCTCACACAAAGTGACTCCGACTGGGTCATCTTAAGGCCCCAAGTAATTCACCATGTCTGGCTCTCTTCTCCATTAATACTGAGTGGAAAAACAATTTGCAATGAGGTCAGTCTCTTGGTGGGCGCCTCAGTGGACATCTGAACGAGTCCATTTAATGGAAAAGGCATCTTGAGGCATGTTTAAATTCTGTGCTTTTTGCCCCTTTATCATCATTAGAAATTTATTTCATTAAATAGCAGAATAGCCTATTTTCATATCCAGGTCCCTGTATTAGTGTAATTTCTGGTGTTTCCTCTTTTCTCCTAGCACATTCATGGGTTTATATTAAGGATATGGTACTAACCCATTTCCAATGGACTGAATTGTGTCCTCACCCCCCACCCCAAATTCATATGTTGAAGCTCTAACCTCCAATGAGATGGTATTTGGAGATGGGGCCTTTGGGAGGTGATCAGGATTAGATGAGGTCATGAGGGTGGGGCTCTTATGATGGGATTAGTGTCCTTTGAAGAAGAGGAAGAGTCACAAGAGCTCTAACTTCTGGCTTCACTGTTCACCAGCTGGGGGCCTCTTTGAGCATCAATGTCCTATTACCTTCAGAGCAATCGTTATTATATCTACTTTGTAAGACTTTTATGTGGATTACATGGGTTGCAGCAATCATATTTTATCGTCAGATTTTAAGCGACTCGAGGGTAGAGAAAAATGTCTTTCCTTCTCCTCGGGACCACGGTGTCCAGCTCCATGGAAACATGCCTTCACATCTGTTGCATCAGTGAGAGCGTAACAGTGCTAGCCCAGTGCTGGCATGTGGTAAGCACTCAGGTTTATTAGTATCTAACATTGAAATTAGTTCATCCAAAGATTGATTTTTAAACAAGGGAAACAGCAGGACGTACTGAAAAGGATGGAGGCTCTGGAGTAGCTGGCAATTAGCTTAAGTCCTACTCTGCCTTTGGGCAAATTAAATAACTCCCTGAGCCTCAGTTTCCTCATCAGCGAAATAGGTTTGCGGAGCCTGCTTGGCATGTACGAAAGAGCTTCAAAGTGGATCACAATGGGTACATAAATCATACTTATTGTTATTTTAAAATAAGGTTTACTAGGCACAGGGCTTCATAAACCAGAGGGCGAAAATCAAATATCATTTGTCCTTAGCAATAGCAACCACTTTTGTTATCTGTACCAATCACAAAGCATTTTTTTGTACCCTGTATGTGCACATGTAACAGGCTGAAAAATGCCCCTCCTCCTGAAAAGACAGACATCCACATAAAATCTCTAGAACCTGTGGTGTACAGAAATAGAGAGGTCAGCGTCTGGAGACATTGTTTGAACCCTGGCGCAAGGCATGCACGAAACCCCTAAACTACCTTTGGGCTATTCAGTTAGATAAGTCAATAAGTTGCTATAACAGAGGAGTAAGATGAGAATGCCATCCTTGTCCAAAACCTGTGGCAACAGCAAGACAGATCCCAGAGCTTGGGCTGGAGGCCCAGATATGGGGTCTTAGGCTCACTCAACTCTTCATTTCTGCTCTTTGCTAACTGTTTAGTTTTCTGTAGCTTGCACCTGGCCCTCTTGCAGGGTCCTGCCTGCCCCAAGGGTGCACCCAGATTAGAATCAGCAGCAAAGCTCCTCTTTGCAAGGCCCCTGCCCTGCAGCCCAGGCTAGGGGAAAGTGGGGTGGGAAATGCAAGCTTTGGCTTCCAATCAGATAAGGGGCTGGTAGTTGCAGATGCTGTGCCTCTCGTGGGGCATGTCAGGGTTAGGTTTTATGTGCTGGACACATTTACAACAGCATAGTCTCTGTGCAGAAAGTGGAGGGTGGGCAGCAGGGACTGGTGGGAGATTTATCACCTTAATAGTGTCTCTGACAGGCCTTGGAGTGAGATGTCATGGGTCCGTGGGGAGATGCAAGTGGGGCTGGGGCCAGGGCTGATCTGAAACATAAATTCAGGGAGAGCAGCTGGGGGACAGCTGGGCCCACCTTGGTGGAGCCATAAGCTGCCCTTGGAAGTAATAGTAAGAGCTGAAATGTGTCAAGGCATCACGAGAGGCACGTTGTTCACATTGATCCACTTGATCTCCCAGCAGCCCTGAGTGGTAGGTGCTGCTTTCCTACAGATGAGGAGCCTGAGGTGCAGCCTGGCTAAGTGCATTGCCCCAGGCCACACAGCTAGTAAGTGGCAGCGCTGGGACTAGAACATGGGTCTGTCTCGTTCTGAGCCCTTCTAGTTCCCGTTCCAGGAAGAGTCCCATAACCCATCGAGTGTGTCCTATAATGTCAATAACAGATAAGCACTGGCAGTTTGCTTTTTCTGGACGGCATCGTTTGGGGGACTCGTGCAGGCTGTGGAGGTGGATGGGCCTGGGTTTCAATCCTACCCCCAGCTCCCTCCTCTACCCAGCTGTGCAACATTGAGTAAGTGAATTTACCTCTTCAAATCTTAGGTTCCACCTGGAGAGAATGGAGACCAAATCCCCCCTCACCATTTAGGGTTGTGAGACGAAAAGTAAAAGTGTACAGAATTCTAATTCAGAAAACTCAAACAGCAAGTTCAGTTCAGGGGCTCAGCTGTGGGATCGCCATCCTCCACCGTGCAGATTCGAGCACAGGTGCCAGCCGCTGGGTTCTGCAGTAGCCTGTTGCTGAGGACGTGGCATAAACCAGGAAGGGGGAGGCCTCTGTTCCAGGCTGCCTGCGCCACCAGGTGGCCTCGGGTGTCTCACTCCCATTTCTGGAGACTCAGTTTCCCATATCTGATCAGCTAGGACAGCGGTTCACGTGGTTCCACACTGGAATCACCCAGCCCCCCGCCTCCCTTAGATACCTGCTTCAGTTGTTGGGGGGTGGGACAGGGCTTTGACGTGGTATTTTTATTAGGGGATGAGTTGTGTTCCCCTAAACGGCGTTGAAATTCTGAACCCAGTGACTATGAATGTGACTGTATTTGGAAAAAGAGTTGTGCAGATGCAGATCGCGTTAAGATGAGGTCGTTAGTGCGGGTCTACTCTGATACGACTTAAGTCCTTATAAAAAGAGAGAATTTGGACACAGATGCACACAGGGGGAAACGCCATGTGGAGATGGAGGCAGAGATGGAGTGATGTCTACAAGCCAAGGAGCACCAAGGACTGCCAGCAAATAAGCAGTGGATGGAGGAGAGGGCTGGACAGATTGTCCCTCACAGCCCCAGAAGGAGCCAGTGCTGCCGACACCCTGGCCTCAGACTTCTGGCCTCCAGGACTGTGGGGGAGCTCAGCTGTCTAAGCCGCCCAGTGTGGGGGGCCATTGCTGCAGCAGCCCCGGGGTGCTCACACACCAGGTGGTTCTAATGCCCTGGCCTACTGAAAATAGAAGGCAGCTAAGGTCCCGCCTCACTCATAAGTGTTCACGTCCCTGGGGCTCCTTGGAAATGACAGGGTTCTGGAGCACTTTGAGGAAAGCACTAAATTCTAAAGGGGGATGGTCTCTTTCTAGGCTCACTCTTTTTGGGGTGACCCATCTAGAAGGGTCTGGGTGAAGGGAGAAGGCCTCGATCCTGGGTGCAGAGAGGTGAGCGTGGGAAAGGTCACTGTGGGCTTCGCCTCAAGCAGCGGATGCCGTGGCCGCCTGCTGATAACCCACATAAGGAGACAGAGGGGATGGGAGGTAATATTGGTGCAAAACACTCAGATAAGGCAAAGCAAACAGGGCCTGGCTATCATTTCTGGCAGGCCATCAAAGCCTGTCACCCACCAACACAGCGGGTGTTCCGGAAACTTCTCCTGGTTTGCAGGTCACACAGCCAAAACACGGTCATTTTTCCTCCCTTTGCACTCACTCATCTCTGGCCATTGGACATCGAAGGGATGGATGGTCAGGGGTCTTTGAAGAGTGGCTACAGACATGGAGGGGCCTGTCAGATATAGAAGGCGGAGAGGCAGAGCTAGAAGGCACTTCGGGGGCATGAGGAAGACAGGCTGGGAGAGGATGGCCCCCGTACCAGGCCCTTTAATCAGTTCTCCTGCTTTAGCAGCGAGAAACCTGAGTTAGAGGGAGGGGACCCACCGAGGTCTCAGGGCCAGTTTGGTAACAGATGAAGATGAGAGCGTGACACATTTGGGACCTGGTGACGATGAGTATACCTAGGGAGCATCCAGGGTTTGGTGGGCGTCAGGCTGCAGGCGAGTGGCTCAGTGCACATGGCCAGCCGCATCCCTAGCCCAGCCCAGGGGAGGCGCTCTTATCCCCACTCTGCAGAAGTCCGAGGGCTGGCTCAGGTCTGCAGGAGATCAAGAGTCCTGCGCTGTGCTAGACCATGCCGACCGCCCCCCAGGACAAGGGTTCTGAAATGGGGTGATTATGCCCCACAGGGGACACTGAGCTATGTCTGCAGACTTTGTTATAATTGGAAAGAATGCTAATGGCATCTAGTGGGTAGAGGCCAGGGATGCTGCTCAACACCGTATAATACTCAGGACAGCCCCACCACAAAGAATCAGCCAGCCCCAAATGTCAACAGTGCTGGTGTGGAGCAGCCCTGCTCTTGACCAAACTTCCCATATTATAGAACGCTCTGAGATGCGGCTGTTCATTGGTTGTTTCAGGTGGCAGTGGAGATTGGTGTTGTCCCATTCCTATGGGATCCATAGACATGGGTGTATAATCTTGCATGAGTCCTGAGGGGCTGAGTGTAATCTGTGGAACTTTCCATTTAACTTCTCACCGCACAGATGAGGTACCAGGTCCAGAAGCAGGGTTCAAGTTTCCCCCAGAATTGTATCGTATGCCTCCCTTCCCTTCTGCTTGAAGCCTCCCTGCCTGCTCCGCCTTGGACTCTACTGTCCACTCCCCATCCAGAGTGATTTCCTTAAAGGCAAATCCAGCTCCATCACTTGTTGCTAGAAAGCTTCCGGTAGCGTTAGATAAGATCCCAGGACCTGCATGATCCTGCCTGGTTATTCCCCTGACCCTGCTTGGCCTTCTCAATGCTCTACAGACACGCCAAGTGCACGCCCACCACGGGGCCTTTGCACAGTGGTTCCCTCTGCCTTCGAGGACCCCTAGCTATTTCCAGGATTCACTTCTTGACCTCTGCAGCTCTGTCATCAACGAGACCTCTGGTGAGTGCTCTATCTAAAGCAGCACTCTCGTTCCTTCCTTCGCTATCCTTCACCCCCTATATTGTTCTTCGTAACATTTATCACCATGTGATATATGAATTTATCCATGTAATCTTGCAAATAAACATTTACTGTCTGTCTCCCTCACTGGCACATAAACTCAGAGAAGGCTGGGCCTTGGTTGACTGTGGTTCTTGCAGTATCCTCAGCTCTGAGAACAGGATACGTGGTGATCGGGACCAAGATCTGAGGGGATGCAGGAGAGCTGAGACTGGAGCCCTGCCCTCCGCCCAGCTCAGTTCTCCCCAGGGACGGCCCCGGGAGGGTGATGGTCCTTGTTGCACTTGCTTAGAAAAAAGAAAACCCACTGAGAGGGTTGAATGGTGTTCCCCCCAAAGATATGTCCATGTCCTCATCTTCAGAACCTGTGAATGTGACCTTATTTAGGGTCTTTGCAGACGTGAATAAGCAAAGGCTCTTGAGATGAGGTCATTCTGGATTATCTGGCCAGGCCCTAAAACCAGTGACAAGTTTTTTTTTATAAGAGACACAGAGGAAAGACACGCACAGGGAGAGGCCGTGTGAAGATGGAGGCAGAGATCGGAGCGATGTAGCCTCAAGCCAAGGACCACCTGGAGCCCCCAGGAGCTGGAAGAAGCAGGGAGGAGCCTCCCCTAGAGCCTCTGGAGGAGGCACGGCCCTATTGTCACCCTGATTTCAGATTTCTGGCCTCCAGAACTGGGAGACAATAAATTTCTGTTGGTTTAAACCACCCAGTTTGTGGTAATTTGTTGCAGTGGCCCTAGGTAGCTAATGTTTCACCTATTTCAATGTTCAGAAGTCTGAATGTTTCTTTCAATTGCGCTATAATTCGTGAGTCGCACAGGCTAGGTAGAATGCTGGTTTACAATCTGGCGTCTGCAGGAACGAGGGAGTTGCTAAGAAATCAGCCAGCATCACATTCCTGAAGTCGAGGGCAGAGAGAGTTGAGGGGTTGAGATGAGGAGCAGATTTCCTTGTAATCAAATCCAGAAGCCGCCTTGTAAACCTCATTCTGAGAGACCCTCTGGGTCCTGAACGTAGGCAGTGAAACAGTGGATCCGATCCCTTCATGTGGGCAGACTCCTGGGGGCTGGCTGTCCGGTGATTCTGGGCAAGGAACATAACGGAAAGTTCCAAGAGTGTCACTCAAGTGGCTTTGGTCTGTTTCGGGGACAGAGTGAGCAGCTGGCTGCCATCATTCTTACTAATCATCCCAGCACTGGGGCAGCCCCTGGCTGGGGTGCTGAGCTTCTGGGGGTTCTGCTGGAAGCTCACTGTGAATCTTCCACACGAGGACTGAGAAGAGCTGAAGCCTGCCCCTCGTTAACTCCCTGAAAGGACATTGGAAAAGGGATGCGACCATGAGTCTGCTTTCCAACTACGACTGTGACCAACCCCGGTGGGGTGCCCCGTGAGGCTTCGAGCCAGAATTCCAAGATCTGGAATTTGCGTGTTGGGTATAGTGGGATGGATACTGGGACCAGGGCAACATGTGGAGAGTCTAAACTGCCCGTTATTGTTGACCAGAAGGCCTGGGACATATCATTTGCCTCTGAGCCTCGGTTTTTCCATCTATATGGTGGAGGGTACAAAACTGCCATGAGAATAAGGAAGGTCATAGCTAAATGAACAAGAGACGGGGTCAGTCCTTGTTTTGAATAGGGCTTTGCCACCTATTGGAGATATGATTAAGCTAAAGATCTTGAGGTGAGATCATCCTGGATTACCTGGCCAGGCCCTAAATCCAATGACGAGTTTCTTATAAGAGGCACAAAGGAAAGACACACCTAACTGCTCTAAGCCTCAGTTAACTCATTAGTCAGAAAGAGATCGTAGTAGGACCTTCTGACAGGGTTGTCAAGAGGTTCAGTGAGAAAATGTGTGTAAAGCCTTTAGCACCTTACAGTAACTCGATAAAAGGGAAGGACTTTTTAATGCCCACATTGCAGTCTGAGTGTTGAATGATTTGAGTTCCAGGATAGTGGTTACTGCTTTCAGCTCTGTGACCTTGGCTAATTTATTTGCCCTCTCTGGGCTTCCTTCCCCACCTCCCCCCGCCCCAGTCTGAAAAATGATGATAAAAGGGCCCATCTCATTGGCTGGTTGCAAGGATGACGTGAGATTTTGACCTAGAATAGTGCACAGCATACAGGTGATGGCTTGTAGCCATCATATGTCATTACGGTGGCACTCTGCCACAACTTGACAATGGCCTTCTCTTCGTGTGGAGTGTGCATGACTGAGCATCCAGGGAGGGAGCTGAGAAGATTCCTTCATCCAATGTCTATCCTACCTTTATTTTTTGTCTCTGTTAAGGGTCAGGTGGCCTTCATTTCAGGGAGGGCAATAGAAGAGAAGTAAGCAGACAAGTAGCTAAAATAATTTCAGATACTGTTGAGTATATATACACATATACACAATTGATGGGGTGAGGATGACAGCTGCCTTTCACCGTGTCCTAACTCTGCAAAGTCAGGCTAAGTCCTGCACATCCATTACCTCATCTAACACTCCCTTCCTCCAATAGTCTTAGGAAGTGGGCAATATTATCATCCACCATTTCGCTTATGAGGAGACCAAGATACAGACAGGTTAAGTCACCTACCAAGGCCACATGGGAGAGGCAGCAGTTGAACTAAATTAGTCTGGTTCCAGAGCCCTGTCTTCTAATGGCCTTGCTATATTGCGGTGTGTCCATGGGTGTGTGCATGCATGTACAAGTGTGTGTGTATTAGCATGTGCACAGCTATATGTGTGTTTATGTATGTGAATGTGCTCACATATGCCTCTGTGTGCATAGGTCTATTGTGTAGGTGTGTGCAAGTGTGAATATGAGCACGTGCATAGCTACATGTGCCTGTGTGTGTTTGTGCACCTGTGTGAGTATAATGTCAGGGGCACATCTGTAAAGTGTGTGACTGGGGAAAGCTTGTCAGAGGAGGCTCATTTGGATGTAAACAAAATGAGATGAGCCACATAAGACCTAGAGAAGGTCCCAAGCTGAGTGACAGGTGAGTGTGCAGGCCCTGAGGAATTGGCGGGTGCACATCTCAGAAGAGTCAATGGTCCTGCAATACCCATGTGCATCTCTCAAAGCCCAGCCCTCAGCTCCCAGAAAGCCCAGCTTCAGGGCTGGGTGCACAGAGTAGGACTGGAAAACCCGCCTCCCCACACTGGCAGGGAGCTTCTGCCTGCTTGGCACAGGCTTTCAGAACAGTGGCTTCCCTGGCTCCAGTGGGTGGTCCAGGAAAGCTGCCATATATTTCCCCTTTCTTAGGGCTCAGGGCAGAAGGCACAGAGAACCTGGACTGAGTTTCTGAGGCTGTGTCCTGACAACTTTCTCTTCCCATCTCATTCTTCTCCAGGTGCTCTGTCCATGGCGTGCCCAGACCCACTGGTTTTGGACTGAACCCCTTTTATACCTTGTGCACTCCCTGCTCCCTCCAGGACATGCAGGCCTCCCTTCTGGGGGACACAGTGCTAGGCAGGGGCCCGCTCTCCTCCCTGGCTACCTGGCCTCTGAGGCCTCCTGTTCACCCGTCAAGACCCGATCTTCCAACTGCTGGACAGCCACACGAGGGACTGATGGGTTTTACATCCCTTGCCCTTCTCAGAAGGGAATAGCTGTCTCCAAATGCTGAATATGAGACGCGTTTTTCAAATTCTTTGACGGAATGCTTTTCACGGGGCCAAGGGGCTGATAAATCTTCCTCACATCTTGCCTGCCAGGCCTCCATGAAGTCTTGATGGGGGCAAGAGGGCTGGGGCCACTCCCATTTTCTCCCAGAGACTGTGGGGGTGCTAAGAGGTGGGGTGGCTGGGGGCCAAGGCCCTGCGGTCTCAGGAAGGCCACGTTAGCTTCTTGGAAGGAGGCTCAAGGCTCTAGAGTAGGACTGACTCCAGGCGTTGGGGACATGGGAGCAGAGCAGACCCAGAGGTCCAGACCTTGGGGCCTCGGTCCAGCTGGGGAGACAGACCCTTGTCTTATACATCCATGAAAAGTCATGACTGCCCGAGGGAGAGGTGCGAACTACCACCTGAGCTCTTTCGTGGGGGGGTTTGGCCTTGTGAGGGATGTGGGTTGACATATGAAGGAGCAGATTTAGTGAGGGGGACAGTGGGGGAGTATGCAAATATATCGTGAAAATGGAGGCTGAAAGAGAATAAGCTTTGCACCACTTTGCCTTATGTGTTCAAACTTTATGTGTGCATGGTTACATGTATGTTCACATGTGTGACATTATACACACTTGTTCACTGCTACACATGTGCTTGATTGGCAAAAAGTCTTGAACTGTGCATTTATGATGGATGTGCTTTTCCTTATGTATACAATACTTCAGTAAGAAGTTAAAAAAGCATTTGTCACCCACAACATCTGGATCATACCATATGAAAAATATGTGTTGTTTCTGGGGGTTGGGATTCTATGGCATTCACCTGCTCCCTCACTCCCATGTTTTCTCATCTATGCTCCCATAGTCTATGTTTGTTTGTTTTATAATGAATATACATTATATTAAGTGTTTAAAGATGCCCCAGGGGGTTATATTTTAGTGGGGGAGGGGGGCAAATATTCCAAAACATGGAGAGTTGTCAATTTTACAAATACAACCAGGGCAAGTAAGGGATGGAGAAAGGTGCGGATGCTCTTTTAGTCAAGTGGGAGGCAGGCCTCTTTGACAAGATGATGTTAGAGCAGAACTCTCAGTGAGAGATCAGGCATGGCAAAACCAAGGTCCTGGGGTGACTATGTGGTCAGAGAGTTGATGGACAGCAAGGCAGCTAGCTAGCGTGGCTGGATTGGAGTGAGCAAAGGGGAGGGTGCTTGCAGTGAAGCCCATGTGGCAGAGGGGCAGGCAGGGCAGGCCAAGTGGTCTTGATAAGGGCTCTGATTTTATCCTGAATGAGATGAAAGCCACTGGACTGTACAGGATGTCCATGTGTGGTGGTTGCAAGCACTACACCATGGAGAGGTGGGTCCATGTCCCTGCCCTTGAATTGGGGATGGGGGGAGGCTGGTGACTGAGCAATAGAATGCAGTGGAAGTGATGCTCCATGCCTTCCAATGTTGGGCCACCAAAGGCCATGTGACTGTCCCCTTATGTGTGGAAACATTTGCTCTTGGAAGGCTGACAGCCATATACAAAGTCCATCTACCTCAAGGATGCCATATTGTCAGGAAGAATGGGATGATGGCAAGAGATATGTCTGGGATCTCTTTTCTCTGTTGCAGGAGACCACTAGGACCCCTGGCTTCTACAACCCAACCTACCCAATCTCTTCATTTATGCCTCCTGAAGCTTTCCAGATATTTCTAGATTGGTCAATGGAAGAAAAAGTATTGAATGCAATGAGAACAAGATCCAATTTTCTAATCTATATCATGTTTAACTTGGATAGCTCTGTAAATACTATTTTGGCTTAACCCTCTCCCCTCTCCTCTGCCTACACGATTCTGTTATTGCAGAGAAAGCAGAATCAGACAAACCTAGCTTGAATCCCAGCTCTGGCTGTGCCCTTCCACATCTTTGAGCCTCCTCTCTAGAGGGGAGTTATAATGATACCTAATTTAGATTGCAAGGAAGAACAGAAGTAATAATGCATATGAAAATTCTCGACACCCACAGACCTCTTAGCCACTGTTTCCTTTCCTCCTTTCTTTTCTTTCTTAGAAGGTTTTATGGATTCAAGTAGAAAAGTGGGCCACTCTTTCTTTCCCTAAATTGCCACCATCTGGAGAGTCATGCAAGCCCCCTTCTCAGTATCAGCCTTCCCACAGCCCTGTCACTTGATGCTTTCCTGAGATGCTGCTGAAAAGGAAAGTCCGAGTCCCCACAGGCTCTTGCTAAAGCAGACTTATCTGGGGAGTGGGTCTCTTCACAGTGATTTGTTAGTGTTGGTTGCCCTTTCCCCAAGGAGCACAGAGCCCAGCTGGGGCTCAGCTTTGCGGATCTGTTCCAGTCAGCTATTGCTATGTAAGGAACCGCTTCAAAGTGTCAGCTCACTGATCCAGGTATTGCCTGGGTGGTTGTCACTCAGACTCCCTCATGGCTACAGTCAGATGGTGGCTGGGCCTGGGGTCATCTCAAAGGCTTCTTTTCTCCCAGCATCTGGGCTGAGAGGACTCAAATAGCTGGGCCTTCAGGCAGCTGGGGCTCCTCTAGTATTTCTCTCCTTATGTGGTCCTGCCAGCATGGTGGCTTATGGCAGCTAGACTTATTAAATGATGGCTCAGGGCATCTAAGTTCTTTACACGTTTGATTCATTGGTCCACTGTAGGATGATCACATGGAAAAGTATTCTGGGCAGAAGGAGCAGAAGTTGCAAAGCCTCTGAGCTGGGAATAAATATTGCTTCAGTTTTTCTCTCTAAAATGGGAATGGTAATTCCTTGCACACCTTGCTGCTGGGTGAATTGAATAAAATGAAGCCGAAGAAGTGTAGGTGCACACCCTGCTCAGAGAATTAAGGCATACATTCCAGTGGCTATAAGAAACTCCTGTAGGGGAGGATCGTATATGGAGGGTAGCCTGACCTGCACGCAGCTCATTATTGCAGATGCCATGCACCAACTCAGGGCCCTAGGTCAAACTGGAGACTAGAATCTGGACATGGGGACATCTGTCACCACAGGGGGGCATTTCTTCTGCCTCTTAAAGCCAGAATTATAAATGGCTCCTCTGTGTCCTGCCACACCGAAGGCAGCCCTCCACATGTCACCCGTCAATAATGGCGTATATTTAGCAGCAGCCTGCACGGGGGAAGCCTAAACCTGCACTTGAAAGCATAGGCATGGCCTTGCAGCTGCCTATATGGACTTAGGCAGGGGGGCTGGACTTGGGAGTGGGTCAGAGGGGAGACAGGGGTGAGCCGGAGGTCAGAGGACAGGTCACATTTGTTTCACAAGGTGGGACAATAGAGCCCAATCTCTGGGTGGCCTCTCTTTAGGTGGCGGGAGGCTGAGTTAGAGGTCCTGGTGCTTCTGACCCTGTCCATCCATGGCCCACCCCAGGGATAGGCCTGTGACTGTGGAGCCCATAGGGTGAGTTCATGGACGCAGGGCTGCTGGCTGTGAGGCCCGGGGCTTTCCACAGGCCCGGCATGTGGGCATCCTGAGAACACCTGGCCCCTTACTGAGTGCCAGGGTGACTTGGCCATTTCAGGCCTGGGGTGCTATGACTGTAAAGGGGGATACAGACCCAGGGCAGGGGTCTTATAAGGGCCATTCTTCCCTCCAAGTAGGATGAAGAAGCATCTAGAACTGGTGGGCAGGGAGAGGCCAGAAAGCTGTGTCACTCACATGCCAGGAAGACAGGCAGGTAGAGTCTACACTCTCAATCCTCCCAAATATCTTTTCGCTCCTGGCTTCACGGGAAACTTAGAGAAAATAATCAGCATGACACTTCTTAAATTAAAACAACTATATTTTTATAAAAAAGTAATAGATGCTCATTAAACATTCTTTTGATAACGTAGAATGGTCTAAAAGGAAAAAAAATGAATTGATCCTACCCTTTAACTATTAAGTATATGTCATTCCAGATCTTTTTATGTTTTGATCATGACTTACTTTATTATTTATATGTGTGCGTATTTTTAATAGGCTCAGACTATAATTCTAGCTACTGCTCACCTTTTCTCTTCCTTGTGCCTGCTATCTTAACCCATTGCTCTATTTCCAGCCCATCCCTCCTAGAATTTAGGCCTAATTTTTCCAAGTGAGCTATAGCCCAGAGGATTCTGGGAGAGAGACAGGCAGTGGGGGAGGAGCAGAGGCAGGACAATGGGGCCTTGTTTTCTATGTGGGCAGAACTACACTGGACCCCACTGGCGAGTGTGTTGGCTCCTTGCAGAGTCAGCAATCTGCCCTGAGCGAGTGAGAGGCTAATTAAGAGGGGCTCACTCCAACGTGAGCGCTGGCTGCACATCAGAGGGCCTATGGTGATGACTGTTTTGGTCAGGAAGCTGGGGACATTGTCATTGGGGAGGACAAACCAGGGCATAGAGGTGCCGGCTGCCGGCCTCCCCCCAGCTCCTGCCCTTTATCAGTTTCCTCCTCCCTCTGGCTGCAAACAAAAGGCCGCCAGTACCTGGGGGCCGGGGAGACACTATGACACAGGATGTTCCCAGCATTTTGGATATTTCCTCCGCCGTCTGACTGATACGTCCTAGAGAAAGCGCTGGGATTCTCCAGGGAGCACGGGGCTGTAAAAACTCCAAAACACAGTAATAACAAAGCCATAAATCTGGGCCTGCCACAGCAGCTCTCGCTGAGGGCGTCCAGCTCAGGCCACAGCATGTGGCCAGGGGAGGCCCAGGAGCTCAAAAGTAGTCAGAATCCCAAGCCGTAGAACATGGCATGCAGCAACGATCTCCATGCTTTCCATGGGTCGCGGTCAGTGCTGGCTTTTGTCTAGGGAGTGAGCACGTATAGGTCACGCTCTCCTATGATATAGCAAATGGGAGCGGAACAGGCAGGGGATCTGGGGTAAGGGTAGAAGGCAGGGGCAAGAGCCCCAAATTTGGTGCCTAGAGCAAGGTTTGGATCTCAACTGTTCTTTCTCAGCTGAACCAGTTGACTAACCTTATGACGTTGGACTTCCCTCTTTTGTAAAACAGGGCTAATGACAGTACCTGCTCGTAAGTTTTATGGAGAGGAAGAAATGAGCTAGTGCCTGTTAAGCATGTCACGTGGTGCTGAGGAGAGGGTTTGCACCCACTGCATATCTACATTCCCTATCATCATCTTTCTCATGAACACTGTGTCCTTTCTGCAAACAGGAACCTCTTGAGGTATTTCACACAGAGGGATTTAATACAGGGGTGTGGTTTTATAGCCAATGAGCGAGTGGAGACATTAAGCAGGCCAGTAAGCACCACAGGGATTAGAAAGAGCAGAACTTGTTGATCTGGAGGGACAAAGGAAGAGACAATGTCTTAGAACCCAGGAGCTGGGGCCACCTGGTAAAAGCTGGCACCCTGGTGTTCCTGTCTGGTAGGAACAGGGACCATGGAAGGAGGGGCATGCCAATAGGAGCTGGAGCTATCAAGGAGATGAGGAGAGAGAGGGAGAGAGAGAGAGAGAGAGAGAGAGAGAAT